>NC_143585.1:33805431-34105431 GCF_048544385.1 Mastigoproctus giganteus | reverse complement strand
TGCTCCTCAGTATGTGACTATATTTACTGAATGCTATCCATCCAAAATTTATTCTTCTCTTGACTTCCAGCCATTTATCATTATTACAGCTAATGACTTGTCCCAGATAAGTATATGAATCTACCTTTTCAATTACTTCTTCTTCAATGTTTATATTCCTTTCTGTGGCATACTTGTTCATCATTACTTTTGTTTTAGCCATATTCAACTTTAGTTTGAAATCCTTACTAAAACTGCATAACTGATTAAGATTTTCCTATAATTCTTTGGGATCATGGCTTATGATCACAATGTCATCTGCAAATCGTAAATAGTTTAGGTACTGTCCATTCACATTGACTCCTTTCTGCGACCAGTTTAATCTTCTGAAAGCTTCCTCAAGGGCAGCAGTAAACAACTGGAGATATTGGTTCACCTTGTCAAACTCCTTTCTCAATTTTAAATTTGCTGCTTTCTTTGTCTAATCTAATAAAGGAAGTAGCATTCTCATATATTTTCTTAAAAATCATAATATATGGGATATCTATGCCTTGTCTTTCCATTGCCTTATGCTGTATGTTGTCAAATGCCATTTCATAATCCACAAATGCCAGGCATATAATGGTGTTTTATATTTTGCTTTCTCCATTAGCTGTGATATTACATGAAGTTGATCTATAGTTGAGAATCCTGTCCTAAAGCCAGCTTGCTCTTTTGGTTGATTCTCATCAAGTATTCTTTCTAATCTGTTAGTAATGACCTTTGTGAACAACTTGTAGATGTGGGATAACAAGCTAATTGGTTTGTAATTTTCAATTTCTGATCTATCTCAATATACAGCAAAACTGTGATTGCATTATTCCAATCCTTAGGTGTCACACCTTTTCTAATGCACTTTGTGAAGAGTTGACAGTTTCTGTCATGTCCCTTCCTCCCAGTTTTAACAATTCTACAGTAACTTCATCTTTCCCTGGGGCTTTGTGATTCTTCATTTTCTTCAATGCATGTTCTACCTCATCAGGAAGGGTATCGGGTATTCATGTGTGTTACTAATTTGTGAATCATCTTCCCCACTGCTATCATCATACCCTCACTCCTCGTATAATTCTCTATAGTCTTCTGCAATTTGAATTATGCTTTCTCTGCTATTTATAAGTATACCATCTCTATTCTTCAGTATCATTTGTCTTTCTTCTATATTACTGCTCATGGCTTGCTGATTTAAGTCTTGTTTTCCCTTAATGCTTGTTCTACTTTTCTTGTGTTAAATCTTGTCTTCTCTGAGTCTCTTTCTAATGGCTTTGCATAACTTGGCATACTCAGTTTTATCCTTGTCAGTGTTTATCTTGCTCTTCATTTGTCTTCTTCAGTTCATCATGACAAGTGTTTCTTGACTAATTTTTTCTTCTTTGGATTTCTTTTTACCGATAGGTTTCTTGGACTTTATCATTTTCAGAAGGCTGTAGTATTCCTCGTCGATATCCTGGTGCTGAACAGGTTGCAGAATCTCAAACTTGTTCTTAAGTTCCAGTACATACTGCGTTTTCTCCTGTTATGTTATCTCAAAGACTTTCCTTTCTTTTCTTAAATCTATATCAAGTGCTGGATATCATCATTCTCTTTCTTGGTGATTCTCCCCCCCCCCTCTCTCACACACAGAGTAATTTAGAATTTTATTTTTTGGCTGGTGCAGCATAAGCCTGGCTTCCTTGCACCATATGGCTAATATAATAAGTACATCTTACCATTCTGTGATCATTTCCAACATTTTATCTTGTTCAGGATTGTAAGTGAGGATGAAGTCGATTTCATTAGTTGTTAATCCAGTTGGGCTCTTCCATGTTCCACTTTTTGTTCACCCTTTTCTTGAAAAAGTGTTCATTACTGACATTCCTCGAGTTTCTGCAAATTCCACAAGTCTTTCACCAATTCCATAATTTCCTATAGTTCCCCTTTCTGTGCTGTTTTGTCTCTTTCCAACCCCAGCATTGAAGTCCCCCATTATGATAGTGTAGTGGGTTTTCTGTTCATCTAGAAGACTCAATTTCAGTGTACATTTCTTCAACCTCTTCATCATCATGGCTCAATGTTGGTACATAAGCCATTAGAACCTTTAGCTTGTATCCCCCCTTAGAAATCCTGAGTAGTAGTCTTAACACCCTTAATGGTGTACTTTTGAATTCCAAAATGTTTTTTATATCTTTATGGACCAGAAAGCCAACTCCACCTTCGTTCCTTTCAGTGTTTCCATTGGTGTACAGCAGATTTCCACTTGATAAACTTATAAGTGATTCATTTCTTTGTGTTTCAGCTAGACTGATTATATTCCAATTCACATTTTCTAATTCCTTTTCCAGCTCTAATATCCTGTCTTCACCAATGAGCAATCTTTCATTGTAACAGGCCAAGTTCAATTTCCGTGCGTGGCAGCCTGGTCATACCCAGAGATTCTTAGCGCCCTCTGCTTCCACTCTGACCCTCTTGCTGCCGTAAGAGGGGGAATGAAAGCTGCTGGTGACTGAGGGCCATTTGTTTTGTTGTGCTGTCATGTGCTGGAGGGTTTGTTCTTTTCATCTTCACACTGACCATGCGCCTTGAAGAGAATCAATCTACATGTTCATTGTACCTAAGTAACATTACAGGGCTTACCACTGAGGTGTGCATGAATGGATTTTAGGGAGGCAGGCCAACCAGACCTAAATCTTCTGAAGTAGAAAGATATTGGATCCATCAGTGTTTTAGACAATGTCTGATGACACAGAATGCCTGTTCCCCTCTAAGCAACAGGTATGGACTCAATACTGGTCGATATTTGCCCAACCTGAAAAACAATATTAGTTATATTGCCAAAGAGATGCTGGGCTTTGAAATTCCCCCAGCTGCCAGTGTAAACCACCCATGGAGACAACTTGTTCCAATATTTAACTCATTGGCTTAAAGAAAACCTGCAATCCAATCTGAATCTCCCTTTTAAGTGGAATTTATGGAAAATTTCCCCAGCATACAAGACTATTTATATACTAGCCAACGAATTTTCAGCTCCTGCCAACAGCTTAAGCTTTTTTATAAAATTTTGCTGTTTTATTGACCTAATTGTCACTGTGATTTCTCTCGCTTCGAAGGTGGTACTTGTGCATGTGTCCCTTCTGATAATATCTGTCAGACTAATTTGGAGTCAACTCTCTTTTCGATCTTTGACTTAAAATCTCTGCCACGTTCTGTCAAATTCATCTGTTTGTAGGGTCGCCCTCCCCACACCTGGTGGAAAAGACCACCTGAGTTTGAATCCAGTTGATTTTTATGGGTCTTTTTCGCAACGTGGCTGAGTTAGTCAGTCACAGGCATGGTTGTTTCTCGCGGAAACTCTTTTTTTTGTCCCGCAGACAGAAAATAATCAACCTCAGAACACATTTACAGAAACTACACAGCAACAGGGGCCACTCTGGTCATGGAAGAGAACAGTCCATTTTTGGCTGCTGTAAAGGGATAAGTATTTAGATAGTTTTACCGTATTCTTCGTTAATTAATATATTACATTGTGTTTTACAAAGATTAAATAGGTTTAGTACCGTTCGTTAGCTTCTTATTTTGAATTTAACTAGTGACTTGAAAGTTATGACGCCCAGTGTTGGCACCAGTATTGTTCAACTAGCTGCATATTGTAATCGATAAGAAATAGCACAACATATATATCTTGAACTGATAGCATAAGGTATAATGTAAAACTACAAAACGTAATGTGAAGCACTATTAGGAATCTGTTAGTCTAGTATTATCAATTAATCAAAATTATTTATTATTAATCTTATTAAATTCCATTATTAATTAAACTAAGCAGAAATCATGACACTAGTGAGAGTGCTGTGGTTCGGGGGCGATTCTCTGACACATCACAAGTCTAAAAAAATGAGCAAAATGCGAAATGCCAAAGCTGAATCCTGTGCATCAGGCAATCTCCAAGGCAGAATGCACTGGCCCTAAAGGAACTCATTATTGTTGGTTGTTGTTAGGTTTTTAGGAGCATTAGCAACTAAGGCCATATTGCTCCGGAAATATGCGGTGGTCATTCCGTGACCTTTCCGTATTTGGTGGTGACAGGCTCGAACCATGGTCTAATCAAGAAGCATGTGCTACGCACTGCTGCTCCTTCCCACCTGGCTACGGAGGCGCCTGTTATTGTTGGTGACTTGTCAGAGAGACGGAATATACTATGCAAGAAGGATAGTTGGAACAGGACCAAGGGGAAAAGTTGACGTAGAACAGATATCTGTTAAGGGCACGAAAGGTGATATTGTACACAGAACTAATGACAAGGGTACAAGATCTGCAGATTTGGCCAACTACTACAGATCAATGTTGAAAAAAAACCGCGAGTTAGGGTTGAATGTGCAAGTGTCTGCAATTCTGCCCAGACACAATAGGATGGAGTATATGATGAGAGCCTTTTCGATCAATTTGGCCCTGGAGAGATTGTGCAAAGCTCAAGGGGTAGAATTTTTTTCAGTTTGGTCTGTGCTTGTTGACAGAAGAGAGCTTCTACAGGAATGGGTACACTTTAATAAAAAGGATGCAAGAATATTTGCTGATGCTATCGAGGTTGGTCGAAAAACTCTTAGCTTAGGGGTATACACAGACTAAAAGGTTAACGGGCCTGCAGACAGAGGCAAAAGTGATTCTTGCACTGCTCTTAGAATGAGTAACAGCATGAAAAGAAGGCAATGGAGAATTCCAGCACTGTTGGGAGTCACAGTGGAACAAATAAATACATGGGCTGTGTCAGGGTAACCAAGAGTAGAAACAAGTGCATGTATGCATGCATGCATGCATGTACACCAATGCTAGGAGTATAGTTAATTTGATTAGCTTAAAGTACTAGTCAAGGCAAAGGCAGATTTTTTGGGATATCAGAAATGTGTTACACATATAAGCAGTGAAGAATTGGAATTTGGGGATACAATGTGTACAGGAAGAGAGGAGGGGGTTATGTGGTTAGTTAAGAAACAAAATCTAAGGAAATTCATCCAATTGATTTTGGCGAACAATGCAATGTTGAGTCTGTTTGGTGTGACATAAGCACTGGGAAAGGAAAAATGAGAGTAAGTGTGTGTTATAGGCCTAATGAATCTGGTGAATATAATGAGCAATTGTGCAGAGAAATAAGAGGGAGCCAGTAAATCAGAATTCTTATAATGGTGGATTTTAACATTAGGTATTGACTGGAACTTGTGGATTGGTCAATCGCACACAGGAAGACTTCTTTGGATTTATTGGATGACTGTTTTCTACAGCAGCAAGTTCAAGAGGTAACTAGAGGGAGTATACTCTTGATCTGATTATCAGCAGTAATTATTCATGCATTAAGAATTTGCAGATAAAAGAACCGCTGGGTGACAGTGATCACAATGTACTGATGTGGGAATTACTTAAAGATGTAACTACCATCAAGGCTAAAGGGAAGGGCTTTTGCTTTCGTAAAGGTGACTACACTGGTCTCAGACAGTTTTTAATTCTGTACAGTGGGATCAACTGATGATGTTACGTTGAATTCCAAATGAGAAGCCTTCAGGGACTTAATCTTGGAGGCCACTAGACTTTTCATTCCAACTAAGTTTAGGCCTATATGGATATCAGATGAATTAATGAGGCTCGTGGCAGAGAAGAAAAATGCATAATATAAATTATCAGGTGACACAGAAGCCTATGGCAGATAAAAAAACTAGTCTGTAATCAAGTCACAAATGAGGTTAGGCAGGCGAAGACAGATTACGAGAAATCTTTGGCAAAGAATGCAAAGAAAAACAGCAAAGAGTTCTTTACTTATGTAAACTCTAGTATGAAAAGGATGAATCAGATTGGGCCACTTAACATAGATGGGTTGACTATTGATGTTCATGCTCAGTTAGCTGATAAACTGAACGAGTATTTTGCATCTACTTTCACACATGAGTTATTCAATGAGGGGAATGCCAGAAGTTTATCGAACTCTAACAGGGAGTTAAGTGCTTTTGTAATAACTGAGAGCAAAGTGGAGGAGAAATTGTTGAAGTTAAACCTAAGGAAAATACCTGGGGTCGATCGAATCTATCCAGTTATATTAAAGGATGCAGCAAAGGAAGTAAGCAAACCCTTGGCCAGAATTATGAGAGTTCCTTGGACTCGGGCGGTCCCCATGAATTGGAGATGTGCAAATGTATCACCATTTCACGAAGTCGGTTCAGAAGGTGAGACAAGTAACTATAGACCTATTAGATTAACTTGTGTTCCGGAGAAAATAATGGAGTCGCTGGTTAAAGAAGCATTGCAGGATCATCTAGACAAAACTGCAGTAATAGTTCAGACACAGCATGGGTTTGGTAAAGGAAGGTCTTGTCTGACCAATTTCATTGGATACGATGATGTGGTCACAAATGAACTGAATGTCAAAAATAATTTTGATATCGTATACTTGGATTTCAGGAAAGCTTTTGATACTGTTGCACGTGGAAGACTACAAACTGGAGAGGTATGGCATTAATGATAAGTTGCTAAAATGGATAAAGGGATGGTTGAGTGGGAGACGACAGAGAGTGGTAATCAATGGACATTGCACTTCGTGGATAAATGTTATTAGTGAAGTTCTCCAGAGTTCGGGGCTGGGCCCATTTTTTTAATTTTTTTATTATTATTATGTATTCATCAATGATATTGATGAAGGTATCTCAGGATTAATGTCCAATTTTGCGGATGATACAAAGGTTGACAGGATTGTTAATGACAGTAAAGACAGTATGCTACTCCAACTGGATCTAGATAAATTGGGCAAATGGGCTGAAAAGTGTCAACTGAAGTTTAACATTGACAAATGCAAAGTACTGCATATGGGTAGCAATCACCCAAGAGAAACGTAACAACTTTGTGAACTCAGATAAATAAAACAACCGTGTAAACTCAGGGAATTGGAAAGTGAAAAAGACCTAGGGGTTGTCGTGCAGTCAAAAAGCTCACATCTGGTGAGTATGGGCTTGGCACACCCAGGGTCCTGAGCTGGATATCATCTTTCTTCTCTTTCTTAGTGATTTCCTTCTACTTATGACTCTCTCTCTCTCTCTCTCTCTCTCTCTCTCTCTCTCTCTCTCTCCCCCCCCCTCTGAGTAACACGGGAATTTTTTTTTTGGCTGGTGCAGCATAAGCCACAGGCTTCCTTGCACCATATAGCTAATAATAATAATAAATATGAAGTTCTCTGAGCAGTGCAGAAGGACTGCCAGGGCAGGTCATGGAGTCTTGTCAAAGATATCTAAGAATTTCGCTAGCAGGGACAGGGAGGTGATTATCCCATTTTACAAGGCAATGGTCAGGCCACACCTTGAATACTGTGTACAGGTCTGGAGGCCTCAATTTAGGAAGGATGTAGAGTTGCAAGAACGAGTACAAAGAAAAGCAACAAGACTGCTGATGGGAAACAAAGGGGTGCTGTTACCAAGAGAGGCTTAAATTCTGCAAATTGCAGCGCCTGGAGAGTAGGCACCTGCGAGATGATCTGATTGACGTGTATAAGGCCTTGAATGGGTTGAGCAAGCTGAATGCCGTTGGGGTTCTTTCTCTTGCTCAGATTAAGAACTTGAGGGGGCATAAATTCAAATTGAGGAAAGACAGTTGTAGTCGTATACCTTCGTTATTGTTGCTAACTATCCCGCTAACCTTTGTATTATATCATCAATAAATACAGAAAACATCAATAGGCCCAGAACCGATAATTTGCGGTAATTTGCCTTTAGCCAGCGGGTGGTTGATTGGTGGAACAGACTTCCATCTTTTTTTGTGGCCTAAATAAATTTAAGGCTGAGCTGGACATTTGGAACGAATGGAGGAGTGAAATGGCTTTCTTGCATCGTATGCCTCTACTAATGCTAATGCTTTCTAAAGCAGCATGTTTGGTAACAAGAGAGAGAGAGAGAGAGCGGAAAAAGAGAGCAAAACTTTTTATCTCGTTAGCAGAGATTGTTCGTGCGTTAAGAATCTGCATATGAAAGAACCACTAGATGGCAGTGATCACAGTGTATTCATGTCGGATTTACTTAAAGATGTCACTACCATCAAGGGTAAAGGAAAAGGTTTTTGCCTTCGTACAGTGGTCTCAGACAGTTTTTAAAATTTGTAGAGTGGAACCAACTAATGATACAACAAATCAAATTCTAAATGGGAAGCATTCAGGAAAATAATCACCTTTATCACCTGATAATTTATATTATTAGGTGATAAATGTGATTATCTTCTGAATGCTAGTCTACAAGCAAGTCACCAATTCTTAGGCAAGCCAAGGCAGATTAGAAGAAGTCACTGGCAAGAAAAGCAGCAAAGAATTACTGTGTTTACTTATATTAACAGCACACGAGAGGGTTTGAATTGTTTGGTTCTCTTGATATCGATGGCTGACAGTCTGATTAGGTATAATGCATCTACATTCGCAGGCGAGTAATTCTTTAGGGAAGTGGAGGCCAAAAGTTTATCAATTTCTAACAGGGAGCTAAATGATTTCGTAATAACAGAGGAAAGTGGAGGAGAAATTGTTGAAGTTAAACCTAAGAAAGCACCTGAGGGTGGATACGATCTAATCAATTATACGATCTAATCAATTATAATCAACCCGTAGCCATAATTATGATAGCATCTTTGGATTTAAGAGCATGGTTTTGCTAAGGGAGAAATCTTGTCTGACCAATTTGAATGGTCAGACAGGATTATGATCCAATGAAAAAGGAACCGGATGCAAAGCATAAATTTCGATATTATATGCTGTACTTAGATTTCAGGAATGTTTTTGATACTGTTGCACATGTGAGACTGCTGTACAAATTGGAGCAGTGTGGCATTAAGAGAAAGTGGCTGCTATGGATAAAGGGCTGGTTGAGTAGGAGAGGGCAGAGGGTGTTTATAAATTAACGCTGCTCTTCTTGGACAAATGTTAGTAGAGTCCCACAGGGTTCGGTTCTGGGCCTATTGATGTTTTCTGTATTTATTGATGATATAATACAAAGGTTAGCGGGATAGTTAGCAACAATAACGAAGGTATACGACTGCAACAAGATCAAGAAAAATTAGGCAGATTGGCTGAGAAACGGAAATTGAATTTTAACATTGACAAATGCAAGATACTGCTTATGGGCAACAATAATCCCGGAATAACTATGTGGTACTACACTAAGGGTAGTAGAAAATGAAAAGGACCTGTGGAAAATGTGCAGGCTGGGGCTCACATCTGGTGAGTTATGGACTTGGCAAACCCTGGGTCCTGAGCTGGATATCATCATTTTTTTTTCGCTGGTGCAGCATAAGCCTCAGGCTTCCTTGCACCATATGGCTAATAATAATAATAATAATTATAAGTTCTCTGAGTAATGCAGTAAGACTGCCAGGACAGAACATGGGTTTATCAGTGATATACAGGTATATCACCGATGATATACCTGTATATCACCAGTGAAATTAGTGAATGCTCTTACCAAGAAAGGCTTCGTTTCTGCAAATTTGCGTCAGGATACTAAACACTTGCAAGGTGATATATTTCAGGTCTTTAAGGCTTTGAATAGGTTGATGAAACTCAAGCCTGATGGGATTCTTTTTGCTCAGAATATGCATAATGCGCGGAAATAAATTCAAATTGAGGAAGGATAATTGCAGAACAGATGTACGAAAATTTGGCTTCAGCCAATGGCTGATTCACCGTTGGATTCAAGTTTCCATCCGTTGTAGGAACAGTTAGTTTGAATATATACTACACTGATCGTCAAAATTAGCAGAATAAAATGTTTTTCATGTTTATTTTATTGTGAACAGTGCTGGCAAAAGCAAATATTTATTATAATAACCTTTCGAGTATTCGATAGAAATCGATCTAAAACTTACAAAGCCGCACATTGTGCAAATGATACATGCCTATAAACTCACGGGTTGTGACCACATCACTTAATTTCCGTTTGTTGGGTTGCTCCGTGGGATAGCCACGTCTACAGTACTCGGGATGGTAAGACGTCGTTTAGATTATTCTTTGGGATGGCCAGCTGTTGGACGCCTTTAAAGCTAGGTAGTCGCAGGCGGAGGTGACATGGTGGCTTGCTTAATTTGTCACATAGTGTTGTCTAGTCACTATGGAAGCAGTTTCAGGAGACAGGGACCATTACAAAAAGAGCTGGTCTTCACTTGAAGGCTATGTCAACCAGAACTCTAAGCAGCAAGACAAAACCCTATAGTGTCCTGTCTCTTAAGATATGGGGCCCTGGAAAATGAGGTACTGTTCTGTTCTCTGATATCCAGTTTTAGCCTTCAAACAGATTCTAGACGTTATGTCTTCTGGAGACAACGAAAAATGTGGTACCATCCATCCAATATCAGAGAACGGGACTCTTACAGTGGAGGCGGTATTCTTGTGTGGGGTGGAATAATGATCAACTGCTCAACCCTCTTCATGTTTTTGATAGAGGTACCATAACCCCCATACGTCTGAGTGAGCAGGGCATTGTCATTTTGGATATTGTTCTTGTATTCTTCATATTGTATTGCGATGTTTACTATCGCATAGTGACCTCCTGTTCAGCCCGTGCAACTCATGGCACCCTTCGCTCACCACAAAGGTCAACCATGCATGTTCCTTTAAAGCTTGTCAGTGGGAGGTGGTTTGACCTTCAACACAATTCTTTGTCCACCTTAACCACAGTGAGCCGTAAGCAACTGACACGATGTGCCGTTTCCGATATGGAAGCAATAGACGTACGAGCTCTCACAGTCATGACCCTTTTGAAATTCCACAATATCTATCCCCATAACTGCTGCTTTATCACTTTCACTTGCACGACCCCATGCAAATTACCACTGCTCTAGCGTAGGAAGCTGTTCGTCTTTTTATGCTGCGGGATATGCTGTATAGTCCATTAAGGAAGAGGTGGTCATAATTCAGTGATCACTGAGTATATCTGGAAAGCTTAACTTCTGTTTCGGGTAAAATAATGAAGTTTCTGGTTAAAGAAGTGATGCAGGATCATCTAGACAGGAATGCGCTTATACTGGAGTCACAGCGTGGATTTGTTAAGTGGCGATCTTGTATGACCAATATGATTTGATATTATAATGAAGTAAAAAAGGAACTGGATGCAGAAAACAATTTTGATGTCATATATTTGTATTTCAAGAAAGCTTTTCATACTGCTTTACAAATTGAAGCAGTGTGGCTTTAAGGGCAAGTTACTGCTATGGATAAAGGGATGATTGAGTGGGAGAAGACAGTTGTTAACAATAGACACTGCTCTTCATGGACTAATGTGTAGTGTCCCCTGATTTCGGTGCTGTGCCCACTGTTGTTTTCTATATTTATTAATGATATTGATGAAGGTATATCAGGCATCAAAGTTTATAGATGACAAAGGTTCTCAGCGTGGTTAATGACCGTAACGAAGGTATGCTGCTGCAACAAGATATAGAAAATTTAAGCAGATGGTCTGAGATCTGGCAATTGAAGTTTGACATTGACAAATGCAAGGTACTTGATGTGTAACAGTAATCCCACAGTGGTGTTATGGTAATCTGGTCTGAGAGGATAGAACATTTTTTTTTCAAGTTCACATCTAATTAATTTGTCTTTTTACAGTTAGCATTAGCATTAGCATTAGTAGAGGCATTTGATGCAAGAAAGCAAGCTTATGCAGCATCAGCCAAAAAAAAAAAAAAAAAAAAAAAAAAAAAAAAAGTAACATAAATAAATAAAAATAACCACTTCCACTTCACCCCTCTGTTCGTTCGAAATACCTGTCCAGCTGAGCCTTAAACTTATTTAGGCTATCAACTTCCACGACAAGGGATGGAAGTCTGTTCCACCCACCAACCACCCGCTGGCTAAAGGCAAATTTCCGCACATCTATCCTACATCTGTCTTTCCTCAATTTGAATTTATGCCCTCTCAGGTGATTTTTCTGAGCTAGAGGAAGAATCCCATCAGCATTGAGCATGCTCAAACCATTCAAGGCTTTGTACACCTCTATCAGATCACCCCGCTGGTGCCTAGTTTCCAGACACTGTAATTTGCAAAACTTAAGCCTTTCTTCGTAAGAGAACCCCTTTGTCCCATTCACAAATCTAGTTGCCCTTCTCCGTACTCGTTCCAGCAGCTCTACATCCTTCCTGAAATGAGGCCTCCAGGCCTGTATACAGTACTCTAGGTGTGGCCTGACCATTGCCTTATACAAGGGAATAATCACCTCCTTATCCCTGCTAGAAAAATTCCTATATATCATTGACAATACACCATGAGCTACTCTTGCAGCTCGTCTGCACTGCTCAGAGAACTTCATATCTGCCTGCACCACCACCCCCAGGTCCCTTTCATTCTCTACCACTGTCAGTGTAGTACCACAGAGTTGATACGTTGCTCTGGGGTTGCTGTTTCCCATATGTAGTACTTTACATTTGTCAATGTTAAACTTCATTTGCCACCTCGAAGCCCATCTGCTCAACCTTTCCAAATCCTGTTGCAGCAGCATAGTGTCAGTAGTGTCCTTGACAACCCTGCCAACCTTCGTATCGTCTGCAAACTTGGACATTAAGCCTGATATACCATCATCAATATCATTTATAAATACAGAAAACAATAAAGGCCCCAATACTGAACCCTGAGGGACTCCACTAATAACATTAGTCCACGATGAGCAGTGTCCATTGATTACCACTCTCTGTCTTCTCCCCCTCAACCACCCCTTTATCCATAGCAGCAACTTGCCTCCAATGCCACACTGCTCCAATTTGTGCAGCAGTCTTCCATGTGCAACAGTATCAAAAGCCTTTCTAAGATCCAAGTATATAATATCAAAGTTATTCCCTGCATCCAGTTCTTTTGTGACTGCATCATAGTATCCAATCAAATTGGTCAGGCAAGACTTCCCCTTAACAAAACCATGCTGTGTCCTAGCTATAACTGAAGTCTTGTCTAGATGATCCTGCAGTGCTTCTTTCACCAGTGCCTCCAATAATTTTCCGGGAACAGAAGTTAAACTCACAGGTCTATAATTACTTGTGTCAGCCTTTGATCCCCCTTTGTGAATTGGGGTCACATTTGCACATCTCCAGTCAATGGGTACCTCCCCTGAGTCCAAGGAAGCTCTCATAATTATGGCTAAGGGTTTGCTTACCTCCTTTGCTGCCTCCTTTAATATAACTGGATAGATCCCATCCGCCCCAGGTGCCTTTCTTGTGTTTATCTTCAACAATTTCTCCTCCACTTTGCTCTCAGTTAGGTAGTGTGCCAGCATCTCTTTCCAATTCTATATTGATATAAAAGCCATTTTTATATCAATGTAGATTACATCTACAGGTTGTCTCAAAAATATTGGTACAAACGTTTAGGGGAGGTAGGTAAAGGTAACATCTAAAGGAATATGAATCGCATAGGAACCCATAACCGGAAACGTCACCGTAAGTTGATTTGTAAACGGCGCTGTTCATCGGTTCGCGAGAGGGAAAATTTCTGGTTTACTCATTCAAGCAGTAGTCGCCGCACATATATCGCATTCATCGATATACAAACTGTGAGCTGGCAGACTTGCACCTAGTGTATGGATTAACAGAAGGCAATGGACGAGCCGCTCAATGAATTTATGGAGAACGCTTCCCAGACAGACATATACCGGACTACCGTTTGTTTGCGCATATGCATCAAAATTTGAGCGATTATGGGTCATTTAGAGGTAAAGGAGTAGTGCATGTATGTGTATGTTCCCTGTTTATGGCAGCCCCTAGGCATATGCCTATCTCCATCTGTCTGTGAGGAAATAATCCCTGTTCAATGGGCCTGACATAGTATTAACACACACTACAATACTGCAGTATGTGTTATCTCTGTCAGGCCATTTTTCCACCGGGGAGCAGCTGTCCCTGGACCTCCTGGACAGCCAACTCCCGGCTGTTATAATAGTCTGTACTATAGCACAAAGTCCCGCATCCACCGGCTGGTGTGCTATACCAGTGGATGCCAGCAAATCCTGCAGTCAGGGTGCCCAATCCTGGGCACCCTGAGTGTGGGGTATCCTCAGGGTACCAGCAAAAAAAAAAAAAAAATGTTTATACAGGGTGATTCACTACCAGTGCGACAAACTTGCAGGGAGGTGTAGGGGGCACAAAGATGAATCGGAATCACATAGCATTGCAGGGTCTGAAATGCCTTCGTCATGCAGTAGAGGATGTTGAACAGGAGGTTGCGTGAACAGCGATCCCGCTATAAGTCAGCATTTGCGAACCGGTTCCCGAGGCAGTAGGATGGACGAGTATTGAAACGTTGAACTGGCCGACATGCACCTTGCATATGGAGCTGCGGACTGTAATGGATGCGCCGCTCAGCGCTTGTACCAGGAACGTTTCCCGCACAGGCGTGCTCATCATACGATTTTCACATGTGCACAGGTTACGTGAGACTAGTTGTTTCACGAGGTACCATGAATCGAGAGCGAACGACAAGGACGCCAGACAATGAGGAGAATGTCCTACGTCTTGCAGAAGTCAATCCGAGTACGAGTACTCAAGCGATAGGCCAACGATTGGGTATTTCCCAATCCACTGTATGGAGGATACTGTCAACAAACTAATGAGTTCATACCATCTGAAACGCTTCCAATCATTAGAGCCTGCGGATTATCCACTCTGGAGGACTTTTGCTACTTGGTTTCTTCAACAGAAACGGTTCGCAAATACTGACTTCCAGCAGGATCGCTGTTCACGCAACCTTCCATTCAATGTCCTCTACCGCATGACGAAGCATTTCGGACCCTGCAATGCTATGTGATTCCGATACATCTTTGTGCCCCCTAAACCTCCTGCAAGTTTGTTGCACTGGTAGTGAATCACCCTGTATATATAAATAAAATAAAATAAAATAATTAAAAATACAGTATCTATATAAAAATTTAAAAAATGGTAATATCAAAAATAACTAAAAAAAAAAAAAAAACCCCAAACTATGGGTAAGTGAATGAAACAAAAAAAAAAAAAAAACTGGAATATTACTGGGTGGCTTGCAGCAATTGTCACACTAAGACAAAAATGTTGAAAAACATTAAATCTATCTCTATCTGAGACAAGCAAGTGTAATTCATTAACATTACTTATTAAAACTGTTTGAAACAACAAAGATCTTTCTTCAGTATACAGATTACAATCCAATAATACGTGTTTCCAATCTTCTTCAATCCCACAAATACAAAAACTATCTTTCGCCATACCCAACTGAGTTTTGCCTTTAATGATCCATGCCCTGTCAGTATAAAAGAAGCCGTCATAGCTGGGAAAAACCAATCTAATTTTTTGTTTAACGACAAATAGCGAACATCTGGCAAAAAGTATTTGGTGACTAGACCAGTCGTACTATCGTTCCGCCTACATTGCCATATATTATATAATTCATTTAATATTCTTTTTATCTCAATTTTCATATTAACAGATGTATTAGAAGTTATTCCCATAAAGCTAACTTCCCTACCCTTCTTTATATGATACACCATCCCTCTATATATCACATGCAAATCCAGGGGTAACACCCCAGCTATCACCTGACGGGCATTCGTTGAAACTCCTACATACTCGATTAATTGCTAATAACATCGCCCTCTGTATGGAATTTAATTTATTTTTTATTCTAACAATATTTGCCCTCCTATACCAAATACCAGCAGCATATGAAACAATTGGCAGGAAAACAGCCTTATAATACAATCTAAGGATTTTTTATTTAACCCCCATTCTGTTCTAGTTATCCTTATTATAGCAGCACTAAAAGTTCTTACTTTATTCGCTAAATTTTCCACATGTTCTGTAAAACTTAACTTATCATCTAGTTATTCCTAAATACTTGTTGGTTTTAACATACGATGCTATTTGTTTATTATATATACGTGCAGTAGGTGGACGATCATAATTGAAAGCCCCTTTAAAAACCATCAGCTTAGTTTTTGTTAGATATTCAACTTATGTAATGTAACCCATTGGGTCAGATCCTCCAATATTTCCTTAATCCTTAATTTTTAATGAATCTGGAACAGCTGAGTATTTTCTTATAACTTAAAAAGGAACTTTATCACCAATCCTTGGTGGAAACTGATATCAACTTCATGATACTAACTCAATTAAAAAATTTATTTTTGCCCAAGAGGACTGACTCTTGTATATGGCTAGTCAGTTCACTCGAAACGTTTGTGTAGGAGGGGTGCAACTTGGAAATGATGTAACCAAGGTACCCACTCAATCTCACTAGAAACTTATATGGAGTTTTTTTTTCCAAGTGACAATTAAGAAACTATATTTCAAAGGTTGCCATAGTCAAGTTTGACTGTACTTAGACTTCAGCATATGACGGTTCCACACAGGAGATGGCTAAAGCAGACTTGTTATAAATGATCAATCTTTAAAGTGAGACCAGCATTATAAGAGGGAGTCCCCAGGTTCAGTGCTGAGACTTTGTTTATTTTTTGAATGATGAAGGGATAAAGGGTAAAAGGTTGAAATATCCAGATGGTCAGGAGAGTGAATAATGATACAAGTCAGGCTTAGCTACATTCAAAATAAATTGAATATGTTTCATGGGTGATCAGAGACATGGCAATTGTTTTAATGATGCCAAATATAAGGTTATACAGTTGGGAAATAATAATCCAAGAATAAATTATATACTGGAAAGGATAGAGCTGAAGGATATAAAAACGAGGAAAGAGTTTGAAATTATAAGATGAAAACATAAATGTTAGTAAACATTTATTTCCCATATCTTTCCATTTAGAGAGGTTATAGTTCCGCAATACAAGTCAACGATAAGACCATTTGGAATATTCTGTTCATTTTTGGAGGCAGCATTTAAAGAAAGGCAGAAACTCTTGAAAGGGTCCAAAGGTGGGTGTTCACATCTAGAAGAGAGAGACTACAAAGATGTGGATCGCAGAGCTCAGAAAGTAGACATACAGGGGAGCAAACTGACTGAGACATGTAGAGCACTGAATGGGGAAGGGCTAGTGGAATTTTCACATTTAAATTCTACACAAAAACCACTAGACAAACACAAACTACCAGGAAAAACTAATAAATGGACAAGTTTACTTTGGTTAGCTTGTCAACCACTGGAATAAATTGCCTTCTGATAGTTGGGGGTGGGGACTCAGGTGAAATTTAAGAGGCAGTTGCTGGATTGGTACTTTCTAGAAGAGAAAAAAAGTATGATAAGAGCAAATATATGAATTTACTTTTTTTTTTCTTGAATGATGCAAAAAAAATTCTGGCTTCCCTTGAATCTTTTGCCTTTACTAATAGCATGTTAACAGAACATACTTCACTAATCTTAGTTGAACAACACAATTGCACTTTTGTTCGGAAGGGCAACAAGACTGGTTGCCCTTCTCTGCACCAGCTCTAACGAAGAAAAGTTTCAGTTCTGCAAACTGCAGCATATGGAGACTAAGCACCTGCAAGGTGATTTGATTGAGGTGTTTAAGGCTTTGAATGGCTTGAGCAAAATCAATGCTCATGGGATTCTTCCCTTTGCTCAGACCATGCACATAAAGGGATAATTTCATACTGAGGAATGATGGTTGCAGAAGAGCTGTATAGAAGTTTGCCTTCAGCCAATGGGTGGCTGATTGCTGGAAGAAGCTTCTGTCCATTGTTGTGGAAGTGGATAGTTTGAATAAATTCAAGAAAGAACTATACAAACTATCAGAGAGGTTGGATATGTGAAATTGGATTTTTTTTTTGGCTGATGCTGTATAAGCTTGCATCATTTTCCACTACTAATCCTCCCAACATACAGGTCCAAGTTACACCATGGGAATAAGACTCATATTTTAACAACACTCCTTCCTCCCATTATTCACAAACGAACTGATGTTTTTCAAAAGTTTGCTATTCCAACTCTTGGTTCTGCAGTATGATTTTAAAACATGGAGCAATTCTCCATAATGAACATTAGAGAAAGAAATGAACATTAGTTAGAGAATTTTAAAAAGTTCCAATTTAATTTTACCTTAACCATATGAAAGCAGTAAGGAGGTAAGTTTCATCATATAAGGTAATTTCCAATTTCTTCATGTCACTTTACTTTCAGAACATAAATATAAACAAAGATTTACATAAACATTTATAAGTAACTTAACATTGCATTTAAAACTGATGTAATGTCCGTATTTAAAAAAAAAAAAAAAAGAAAGAAAAGAAAAGGGAAGTTGGTTGTCATGGAGCTACGAAGAATAAACAACTTCAACCCCCACCACCAATCAATCAGTGTATTGAATTTTGAGGTCATTCAAGTCTTGTGTGCGTGCGTGTGTGTGTGTGTGGTTTTTGTATAATCTTCAGAGGAATCCATTTCAATTGGTAAGAAGTGAAATTTCCTGGTGTGCCTAAAATATGGGATGTAAATTTATGGGTATTAAAAAAATTTATTATGAAAGAGGGAACTTGTAATTTACTAGAAAGAACTGAAATTTCTGGGTGCACTTAAATTGTAGGATATAAATCCATAGGCATAAAAAAATCTTGATTATGGAGAAAATGCTTATAATTAGATTTGACTATATTAATGAATGCCCTGAGAGCTCATGACAGATTTTGTTGGATCTTATTTTCAACAAAATTAACCTCCTGATTTATGAACATGTGTTATGAATGTTTGATCTTATGAACAAATAATTTTGGTACCTGATTTAGGAATTCAAAAGCTCAACTTCTTATGAACTTTTGCACACTTTCAGCAAATGTACATCATTTACCATCCGAAAGTAAAATGAACGAGAATGAAATACTTTCAACATTTGTGTTTAACCTATATTTTAGAGCCATGTACAATACAGTATAAAGTGTAGTACAATACAATAAAGTTCTATGTGATAAAATTGGTGTTGATGCTTTATTTTCTTAATTACTCGCATTGATCTAGCATCAGGGCTGGCTGGCACGAATTTTTGTGAGACTGAAAATTTGAGGCCACAAATAATAATTTAAATATTTATTCAGCATTTTTAACAAAGGAACAATCATATTAAGGCAAGGATAGGACAGGGGCTCCATTCATTGCTTTGTTATGTTGGCTCTATCTAGCATAGTAAATGCTTTTCCTGACATTTATCATAGTGTATAGTACATAATTATCCCAAACAAGGGTTACAGAAAAGAAATAATAAAATAAATAAATACAGTAAAAAGTCTAAAATCCAGCAATCTTGAAACAAGTCCACTGTCAAATTTTGGGACAAAATCTTATCACAACTATACCACCTTATCTAACATTGTGCAGCATAATATATTAATATACTGCACTTCGTTTTTTTTTCTATATATAATGCTATAGTGTATACAGAAAAAAGTATGATACATGCATTAAATAATGAGTGCATTGACCAACACAGCATACTTGCATCAATTGGCAAATCTAAAACTAACCAATAAGTAACAAAGATAGGAGGGAAAACCCCCCCCCTTTTTTTTTGGCATGCATCATCTCATTATATTTTGTATTTATGGTAAAATTATTCCTGATTTACAAATTCTTTCACAGACTGCTGTTCATAAAAATATTACATTTCTATCATTTTCTTGGTGTTTCAAAAAAAAAGACTAAAAAAAAACCAGATTTCTGGTTAATAAAATAAGAAACAATATCTTAGCTTTACATATTTATCATAACAGCACATGTTCTTATGTGACTAGTAATAACAACTGGTTGTTCAACACATTGAAAATAAAGTTATGATAATTATTTTAAAATATGAGACAAATTCAAATAAAGAAAGATGATAATATCATGGACAAATTTAAAAAAAAAAATAACAGATGGCAGAATGTATTTATTTATTTTAACATGAAGAAACAGTGAAAAAATGGTACATGTAATATAAAATATCATCATCATACACTAAAAACAGCATTATATTTTATGTACATTAAAATTCTCGTGAGCAACTAGCAAAAAGCATTCCTCTCTTCGCTCTCTCTCACTTTCTTGAAAAAGTGATTAATCTTCAAAACGTATATGACTGTTTTTCTGCTGTGCAACTCTTTTTGCTTTGGCCATGATCTAAAATTGAAACCAGAAAATAGTAAAAAAATAAATATATATTTATTATTGTGTGTGTAATATAATTATTTATTATTGTGTGTGTAATACACAAGGAAATAACTTTGGAGGAATTTCAATAATGCTTGAAATTCCTCCAAAGTTATTTCCTTCAGATAGTACTAAATCAATTTCCCATTCAACTTCATTTTTATCTTAAAAAAGGAGTGAGGAGTTAGTAGAAGTCAAATGTGGTGAATTGTGGTAGTGAGGGAGGAGTTGATCTCGCTAACCCTCTTTAGGGAAAGAAATTTTCTCTCCAGACAATCTAAACCACACATGCAACACCCTTGCATCTTTTTTTTTCAGAAGCAACCCTTCAAAGTACATGGTAATGGTGAGTGGTCCTCTAGGTACCTCAGATCACAAATTGGTAATGGTCTGTTCGCCAATGGGGCCTTTTTCTTGTAGCTGTTTCTCAGCTTCATGTTGTTTGGCATTACAAGAATGAGAAATGGGATGACCTGCAAGATTTCTATTCTTTCCTTTGGTTGGATTACTGTTTTAAATCCTCTGTTGTCAATATTTGCTCAGATCGCATTATTGAAGTTATTCCTGTAGGAATGAAATCCTTTATTCCACACTCATCCTTCATCTAAACTCAATAAATGTGCTAAAGCAGTCCAAGACGTTGCATATCACAACTTGCTCGCATAAAAATTTCCAGATTCATTTTCTGCTTACATTAAAGCTCAACAATTTTAAAGCAGTTATTAATTAATCCAAACTAGATTTTGAACAGGCTAAGAGTAGAAAACTTGCTTCTTGTCCAAACAGTAGCAAAGCATACTGCTCTCTTGCCAAAGCTATTGGCAGCAAGTTTTGCCCATCTATACTTCCACCTCTGTTAAAACCTGACAGTTCTGTTGCCTCTTCAGCTAAAGATAAAACTCACTTACTAGCATCTTCATAAATTCTTTGTGTGAGCATTTTCTTTCCCCCCTTCCCATTACTTTACAGATGTACTGTGTATATGAGAGCAGTCTGAAAAGTATTTGTGAAAATACTTTTAATCACACCAAAATAAAATTAATAAATAAATAAATTTTCTGTTTATACTCCGGGATGACCATACAGTCAGAGGAGTTCATAATATATAGAGATAACAAGGAACACCACCATATTTAGAAGTCATGGGCTAAACCCCAGTCACTCAAAGTATATGTACTTATGCACCTCATGCCTGACCACTCAGCTACATCTCTTAGATAAAATTAATCAAGGTATGAGTATAGTGTTTCTGAAAACTTCAAATAAATGGTGCTCTAGCAGGTAAAGAGCAAAATGGTGGTGCCACTAGAGATATGGTCCAGTGTGGAAGAACATTCAGTAATTCAATTTTTACTTGGAGGAAAAAAAAAAAAAAAAAACTACATCAAATGAAATTCATCTGGAACTTGTTTCTGCCTATGGAGAATGTAATATCAGAGAATCATGTCTGTTTTTGGCATAATGAATTCAAGAAGCATGTGAACATTTCTGACAAACCAAGAGAAGCAGATATCTAACAAGATAACAGCAACATTAGCAAATGCACTGAACTTTGTCAAACAGGCAGGTGAAAATTATCCATGTAGGAAATTTGTTTGTCCAAGACAACTGCATACAAGTCTTTTATGCAGCAGCCTGGATCCCATGAAGTTGGTGCATGCTAAGTACTCAAGCAACTGAAAAATAGCACACAGCAACATGCAGGTGAGTCTGTAGTTGTTAAATAATTACTGTAACAAAGAGTTTGAAACTGGTTTCAAAACAGGTCTGTGATGGGAGATAAGATGCTAGTGCATCAACACACGTCAGAAATGAAATAAGATTCGATGACACGGAAGCACCTTGGATCCCAGCAGTTAAAAAAATTCAAGACCACATTTGACCGTAAGGAAATGTCAGGCAAGTGTGCTTTGGTATTTGGTATTGTAAAGGCATTCTTATTATTGACTTAGGGGATACTGGAATGTGGGTCCACAGCAATGCTTACAGATACTGTCAAACACTGGAGAAACCAAAATCACATATCTGTGATGAATGTAAGGAAACATTAATGGTTGAAACAACTGGTGGAAGGTGTTGGGGCATCTCATTGGCTCCTTCAGACTTTCATTTGTTTGGACCTTTAAAGCAGGCGCCTCCATAGCCAGGTGGGAAAGAGCAGCAGCAGCAGTGCGTAGCACACGCTCCTTGATTAGACCAGGGTTCGAGCCCGTCACCACCAAATACGGAGGATGCGGAAAGGTCAGGGAATGACCACCGCATATCCCGGAGCAATATGGCATTAGTTGCTAATGCTCCTAAAATCCAAATAACAAATAACAAACCTTAAAAGCAGCATCTTTCTAATAGGCACTTCAGCACAGATGTACATGTTCAGCATAAAGTGGTCAACTACTAGGATTGAATCCAGATTTTTTTGGAGGGGGGGTATAAATAATCTCATCCCATGATGGGACAGATGTCTTACTAAGCATTTCATAATGGTATGATTAAAAGTCTTAAATACCTATGTTATCTTACTTTAAGGACCATCCTTAGATGAGAATACTCAGTGGTTAACACATATGAAAAAAATGTTTAATTAAAAATTACTTAATTTCATACTTTATAATTAAAAACTGATATTTAATTAAATTAGTTGGTTTAAACTAATCAAAAGCAAGTATTTACCTTATCTCTACCTCTTTTCTTTTGTCTTGTATTACTCTGGAATCTTATTTGCCTATCATTTTCTATTTTTTGCCAATATGCCTCTTCTTCTTCACCTAAAAAATATTTCTTTTAATATAAGTTTATATGAAATAAGTTTTGAATGTAATTAGGTAAGAATTAGAAGAATAACAATAAAGTGAGTACTAGAAATCTTAAAAATACCGTAAAATTAATGCAAATGCATTATTTAAATATTTGTTTCCTGATATAATATCATATCAAAAAATGAAAGTTTGTATGTGACAGCATCATATATGATGTATCACATATTTGTGAAGCAAAGCAGTAATGAATTGCCTCACTCTAAAATTTCAAATAAGTAGCATTTTCCACCCACAAGAAGTATAAGTGCATTTATACTCAGTTAGTATCATTATCCAAAAGAACCATTTCAGGGACTGTTGTCCCTTCGTTGGTGGGTAACTAGCCATTCTCAGCGTAGGAGTTGGCCACCTAGAATGTGATAAGTTTTCACAAAGAGAGATACCAAAGGGTGTAGATAACAGAAGCCCATATGCATTTAGAGCTATAAAGGTTCAAGCTACAGAGTATGTAACTACCATACAAGTAGTGTAAATGTTCCATTCAAGTATATATCTATGTTGGAAAACAAACTTGTATGCATAAAAGCCAACTATGGTACATCACATTCTGTGAAGAAAATCACAAATTACATGACTCTTAATCTTCAATAAGTAGGACTTCTCTGCACAAGAAGAATTACACTATCATTTATTCTCAGTGAGTGCCATTCTCAGATGGACCACTTCAGGAATCATTGTTCCCTCATAATGGACCGTTATTCCTGAGAAAGGAAGAGGGCTAGGACTGTACCCATTGTAAAGAAAGAGTTTTGAAAAAAATTATGGAAAACCACGAGCCCAAAGATATATTCAGCATTGATGAAAGAGGTCTATTTTTTAAATGTTTGCTGAACAAGACACTGACTTTTAACGGTGATAAATGTTTAGGTGGTAAAAATACTAAGGAGAGAATTACAGTCTTGGTTGGTGCAAATATGGCTGGTAATGAAAAACTGAAGCTTTTAGTAATATGCAAAAGTAAACAACCCAGATGTTTCAAAGGGGTAAAGACATTAGAGTTAGGCTACAACTACAACATAAAATCTTGGATGATAAGTGAAATTTTTGAACAATGGATTTTAAATTTCGATAGAAAGATGAAGAAAGAAAACAGAAAAATCGCATTGACTGTCAACAACTGCCCTGCCCACCTTCACTCAGTAATTTTGAAACTTACAAGTGTGAAGTTTGTTTTCTTCCCTCCAAACACCTCATCCAAACTGCAGCCAACAAGACCAAGGCGTTATTAAGAATTTGAAAATGCACTACCGAAGGCACATGTCGATAAAAATTATATTAAGAATAGTAACCAACTTATATATTTGTGGATGTGCACATCAGAGTTGATGAAAGTGTGGAGTCAGATGTGATGAAAACAATGATTAAGAATTGTTTCGCAAAAGCAGGTTTTTCTAAAATGCCAATTAACAGCGATGAACTATTACAAGATACTGAGCATTCTTGGAAAGAACTCCAAGCGAGTGGTTTGATCAATGGAGAAATTGTTCTTGACGAATTTTTAGCAGTTGATAATGATGTCATAGTAGCTAAATATCCGAATGAATCCAACATTTTGGAGACTATTCAAAAGAACTAGTGACAATATCAGCGATGAGCTGGATGAAAATGAGGACAATATTAAACCTTCCAAACATGAAATGTCGGCAGCATTTGAAACTTTTCTTTGAGGCCTTCAGTGGAAAGATAATGTGCCAGAAAATATATTTGAGTGTTTAAACAAATGTGAACATTTTTATGAACAATGCACAGTAAAATCCAGGGTACAACAAAAAATAACCAAATATTTTACAATATAATTCTTGAAAGTGTACTAATATATTGTGCGCATCATGTAAGTAGTCATTTCTTAATATGTATGTATTAATAAATTAATTCTCTTAAAATGCTAGAAAATTTATTCAGTTCCACTTATTTCTGATTTATTTCCTATCTTTTACTATATTTCTGAATGTTGAATTACAGTATTTTTCATTGTTGAAAAGGTCATATTTCTTTATAATGAAATTTCTTTTTAACAAATTTTTCAAGTGAAAAACTGATTTTGTTATATGGAGGTCCAACTAATTTAAAATCATAAATATCTTTGCATTCACTCTCAGTCTATGAGGGTTCATTGGTTTCCAGTAAAAGTAGCCAAAAGTCAGCAGTCAAAGCTTAGATTTGTTGCATGGGGAGAAATTCGTTAGAAGGTCATAACATTGTCCTGCTATTTCTGAACTAGATCAGTGACTCACTGATAATTAGTAATAGAGAACTCAGGATTTCTGGGTTCCAAGATTCTTACATGAGGTATTAGACTCATGTAAAGCATCAACAAACAGCCTCTAAATAACTTTTAGATTGCAATGTTTGAAACCATCAACATCAAAAAAAATACACTTCATTCATGAACATTCTTTTGAGGTTGTCCTGTGAAGAAAAAACAAATAACAATCAAAATGAGTTTTGCTTGCTGGTTGTAAAAATGTACAGATTTGGTAATTCAAGAAATAACTATATTAATGGATTTAGGGCAAAAGCCTCATTCTACAAGAACTATAAAACATTATTGTACAAGCAGCATTCAAAAAATAAGTTACACCTGCCGCCATCTCTTGGTTTCATTGCGCAACAAATGTGGCACCTGTGCGAATGGAGTTCATATCATGCACCCCCTGGGAGGCGAGTTTCGTTGACGTAGCAGTAACAGTTGTGTAGAATCAAGCATTCATAATGGCACATCAGCTAGAATGTTACTCGAAGTTCAAGGTACATGGAACAGTACGACTTTTGTGGGCAAAACGTCTGAATTGTTCCGAGATTCATCATGAAATAACTGTGGCGGTGTATGGGGGAACAGCCTTTGTGGTCTTTGTGAACAGGCATGAAAAACAAGAGGCCTGGAAAGTTAAGCAAAGGTGTTGTTCTCGTTCAGGAAAACGCTACGCCACACAATGCATGCACAACATGACACTTGCTCCAAAGTTTTGGATGGGAGGTATGGCAATATCTGCTGTACAGTCCCGATCTTTTGCCTTGTGACTATCACATCTTCAGCAAGCTGAAAGAACATCAAGGGGGATGATTTGCAAACGACGAGCAGGTGCGAACAGCAGCTTGATGGTGGCTGAATGACCAAGGAGTGGATTTTTATCATCAGGGAATCGAACGTTTAGTCAGACGTTCCAAGAAGTGTTTACACCAACTCGGTGACTATGTGGAAAAGTAGTGCAAGGTATATGCTTTCTATTGCATAATGTTACCTACCTCAATAAATGTCTCTTGGGCTACAATGGTCAGGTGTAACTTATTTTTTGAATTACTCTTATACAAGAAGAGCATAACCTCAGTTTGCAAGTAGCATTGAGGTTTGCTGTCAAGCATATAATCATAGCTTCAATGAAGTATATTTGCTTATTTAATCTCTCTCTCTCTCTCTCTCTCTCTTTTTTCTTTTTTTTTTTTTTTTGTATAAGGAGTAGAAAACACTAAATCAAAAGAGGCCAAACTCTATTGATTTCAATGTCTCTGAATGATGGATCACAATATGAGATTTATTATTCAGATGATGAAAAATATCCACAATATAAGATGCTTGATGGTGCAGAAGTTTTAAAAGTTCAACATAATTAGCACAAAGGTTCAACATAATTAGGGCAAAGGCCTCATGCCATGAGAGCTAGAAAACAATGTACAAGTAGGTAGCCTCAGTTTATTTTTATAACTTCTGCACCATCAAACATCTCATACAGTGTGGATATTTCTCAACGCTGGGTTGTTAGGTTCACTCATAGCCTATTTACTCACTGATAAGGCACCAAAATCACAGTATGAAGAATGAAATAAAATTTAAATTAATAGCCATATTCTTTTCCACTGGTGTGTTTTTATTTAAAATGCACAGCACAATATCGGGGCAACTCAGGGTAAAGCACCTCCACATGATGTCCTTGGTAACAAACCTATTTTGCTAAATAGTATAATGTTTTATAACACTTGCAACTTTTTTTTAAATTAAAACTTTCTCATGATACTGTAGGCCAAACAGTACAGTGTACCAAGTGAAGGGCAAGCCTATATATACTTATTATATGTGGCATATATATATATATATATATATATATACACGTAAAAACTTTCTTGTAACAAAACAAAAGGGTTCAATTGGAGAATTCCTCAAAATTATAGTCATTGATGATACTTCCAGTATTTTAGTGAAGTGATATCTTAATACAAGTTTTACACTGATAAGCCAAAACATTATGACCACCTACTTAATATGCTGATCTTCCATGTGCAGCCAAAACAGCTCGTACCTGGCAAAGCATGAACGCTACAAGATTTCTAAATGTGTCTTGTGGTATCTAGTACTAACACGTAACCAGCAGATCCTTTAACTCCTTACAGGAGTTAAAGGATCTGCTGGTTACTCCTTGGTTGAGACCCCGCAGATTGGAGTTGCTGTTCCAACACAAACTGCAGATGCTCGATGGGGTTGATGTTTGGGGAATTTGGAGGCCAGGGCAATACTTAGAAGTCTTCCTCATGTTCGGTGAACCAGTTTCAAACAATCCAGGCAGTGTGGCATGGTGCGTTATCCTACTGAAAGATGACACTGCCAGAGAGGAAGACTGTTGCCATGAAAGGGTGTACCTGGTCAGCAATGATGTTTAGATAGGTGGTAGAGTCAGAGTGCCTGGCACATAGATGACTGGATCCAGGGTATCCCAGCAGACCATTGCCCAAAGCATGACACCACCACCACCACCGGCTTGTTTTCTTGCCACAGTGCATCCAGGCACCATCACTTCCCCAGGTAAACGACGCACAGGTACCCGACCATCCACATGGTGTAACAGGAAATGCGATTCATCGGCCCAGACGACCTTCTTCCAATCACTCAAGGTCCAGTTTCGATGCTTGTGTACCCATTGTAGGTCCTGTCACCGGTGAACTGTGGTTAGCATGGGCACTCTGAGCGGCCTGCGGCTACCAAGCCCCATTTTCAGCAGGGTTCGATGTACTGTGTGTTGTGACACGTTACTCCTGTCACCAGCATTCCAATTACTGGCTAGTTGCACCACGGTTGCCTTTCTGTTGCCATGTACCATCCGGGAGAGCCTTCGCTCATCTCGAGCATCGATGAGCCATAGTCGCCCAACACCTCGCGTTTGTGGGTTTCCCCTCCTCGGACCACTTTCGGTAGGTACCAACCACGGCTGACTGTGAGCACCCCACTAGCCGTGCCATTTCGGATATGCTCTGACCCAGTTGTCTGGCCATTACAATTTGACCTTTGTCGAACTCGCTTAAATCCGCTGCCTTTCCCATCTGAAGAACAAGAGTAACACTGATTAATGGAGCTCAGTATAGGGTGTTTTTAATACCATGTCCCGACCTGTGCATGCACCGTAGTTCCCCTGCAGTTGCTTCGATTTGCATAACGACTCATCGGTCATAATGTTTTGACTCATCGGCGTAAGTTCTAAATCAGACAAACGTATTTGTAGTAAATGGGCCTGCTGTTTAAATAATATAATTTAAAAACTAAATGAAAGTTTTGTTTTTAATAATAAAATGTAGGTCATAATGTTTTGGCTCATCGGCGTTAAGTTCTAAATCAGACAAATGTATTTGTAGTAAATGGGCCTGGCTGTTTAAATAATATAATTTAAAAACTAAATGAAAGTTTTGTTTTTAATAATAAAATGTATTAATATACTTTTAAGATACCTCTTAATAAATCCAAGCATCCCAGAGATTCTGACTTTTCATCTTTCAGAAACCGTTCTGCACTTTTTGGATCTGTACACCTAACATAGGCAATATCTTCTCCTTCTGTAACATCAATGTATGCTACACTTTCTATGGCTTTTACCTGCTCCTGCAATGAACAATCATAAATAATGTGCAGGGTGAAAATAATGAACTGGTCACTTTGAAGGCATGTAGGCAGAAAACTGCAAATCAGACAATGTGGAATGAAATTGTGTTATGAAAGATGAAGTTCTATAGAGTGTCATTAGGAATGAATAGCACTGTACAGCAGTTAACAGCTATGTAAGTTTAATTCAGATCACAAATCATACCCATTTATTAACATCTCACATGGGTTTGATCACAAATCATACCCATGTGAGATGTTAATAAATGTCAAATTGGTTGACATGCCAACAATAAGCTGGAATTGTGAAAACACATCATTAGTTGTCATCTGTAATATTTCAATTTAAATGTTCCTAACATGCCTTGCTAAGTCACCTTTCACATCTTGCAAGGTTTTGTCTTACATCTTTAACTTCAAACCAATAATCACATGGACTGAGGAATATATTGAGATATATATTAAAAATCAGCCAAGTAAACAGGTGAGCCACATGTAGCGGTGCTTCATGAAAACCACTGCGTCCAAGCAACCTATAGCTTGAAGGTTGGGAATAACAAGCTGGATAAGGAGTTTATGGTACTGTGCATTACGGAATCACAGATGAATCGCCACTCAATGAATATCATTATAAGCACCCTTATAATATTATAATGGTCCTTAATGACAGTGACCTAGTAACATGTGGGAAATGCAGTGGTATTTCGTCAGCAACATGTGGATATGATATTACCTATATTCAACAATTCTGGGTGTTTATATTACTATCCAGTTGGAATTGCACCTCATTAGTCAACAGAATTGTTCTGAAGCCTGTACCATCCGCCTCCACCCCAAATGAAAACCAAAGAACAAAATCCAAACATTTCTCATGATTACTTAGAATCTGCTGCTGAGCCATGTATAACTTATGTTTTGTCAGTGTAGCATAATAAAACATGTACCTTTAAAGGTTAATTTTCCTAAGGGTCTTGCAAAGTAAGACCCCTGAGGAAAATTGTGTGGCAACCACTCTGTCATTTAATGTTGCCAATTTTACATTTTAGAAAACCAGACAGACACTGGTTTTGTTTTTCCACAAGTGCCTGTTTCATTTACCCCAATTTTCAGTTTCACATATTTGTGTTAATTATTTCAAGGCCAGAAGACAGTTTAAATTACTAGAGATTACATTTTGTGGTGAGACATTTCATGCTGAGTCAAATTGTTTAAACATATCAATGACACGTTTAGACATTGTTGGAAGAATACATTACACAAATAATTTATTACAATTTAAGCAGCAACTTCTAAAGACATTTTCATATTTTCCATGGTCACACACAGATCTGTATACACAGTTCTGTGTTCAATTCGCTACTGCAACAGGATCTAGAAAAGTTGAGCAGATGGGCTGAGAGGGGGCAACTGAAGTTTAACATTGACAAATGTAAAGTACTGCATATGGGTAGCAGTAACCCCAGAGTATTGTATCACCTGTGTGGTACAACACTCAGGGTGATAGAGAATGAAAAGGACCTGGGGGTAATTGTGCAGTCAGATAGCATTAGTAGAGGCATACAATGCAAGAAAGCAAGATTATGCAGCATCAGCCAGGAAAAAAAAAAAAACCCGCTCCCATTTCACCCCTCCGTTCATTCCAAATGCCTGTCCAGCTCAGCCTTAAATTTATTTAGGCTATCAACTTCCACAACAAAAGATGGAAGTCTGTTCCACCAATCAACTACCCGCTGGCTAAAGGCAAACTTCCGCGCATCTATCCTACAACTGTCTTTCCTCAATTTGAATTTATGCCCTCTCAGGTGAGTATTCTGAGCAAGAAGAAGAAGATATAGAGCAAGAGGAAGTAGATATGAAGTTTTCTGAGTAGTACCGACTATCTGCAGGACAATCAATGATATACAGGAATTTTTCTAGCAGGGATAAGGAGGTGATTATCCCCTTGTATAAGGCAATGGTCAGGCCACACCTTGAGTACTATATACAAGTCTTGAGGCCTCATTTAAGAAGGATGTAGAGCTACTGGAATGAGTACAGGGAAGGGCAACAAGATTAGTGAATGGCACAAAGGGTTGCTCTTACGAAGAAAGGCTTAAGTTTTGCAAATTACAATGTCTGGAGACTAGGCACCTCTGAGGTGATTAAGGCCTTGAATGGTTTGAGCATGCTCAATGCTGATGGGATTCTTCCTCTTGCCCGGATTAATTGCCTGAGGGGACATAAATTCAAATTGAGCTGAGGTGATTAAGGCCTTGAATGGTTTGAGCATGCTCAATGCTGATGGGATTCTTCCTCTTGCCCGGATTAATTGCCTGAGGGGACATAAATTCAAATTGAGGAAAGACAGTTGTAGAATAGATGTGCGGAAATTTATCTTTAGCCAGCAGGTGGTTGATTTCTGGAACAAACTTCCATCTGTCATTGTAGAAGTGGACAGCTTAAATAAATTCAAGGCAAAACTAGAGAAACATCTGGAGCGAATGGATGGGTGAAATGGGAAAGGTTTTTTTTTGGCTGATGCTGTATAAGCATGCTTTCTTGCATCATATGCCTTTACTAATGCTAAAATGCTAATTGTTCTTAACATCAACTTAAGCTTTAGTTTTTAAAAAAGATTATGGAAGAATAATCTATTCGATAATTACGGAAGAATAATCTACCTGGTCTACTGGATGTTGGCAAAATTTAACAATTCTTTTGTTATTAAATATTTAATTGTTGATCACATCTAAATATTTTTATAAATGATTGAAAAACAAAACAATCAAGGACAAATTTGAAAGAGATGAAATGGTTTTTGCACAAATTTTTTTTTAAAAATGTGTTAGGACAAAGAAGAAATTGCACCATCACATGCACTGGACAAAATCCATGTCACAGGCTGCAGTATTTGTAGCTGGATGAGTAGGCCAATAATCTTAACAAACCTACTGATTCTGTGAAGGTGAAGTTGCTGGGAACTGATTTTGAGATGTGCAGCAATGGCAAAAACAGCAGTTAGATACTGCATAAAGTAATGTCATTACAATTTGCAAGCTTTTGTAGAACTTATTACTCATCTGAGAAAACTTTCTGCTTAATTTTTTCATATAAAATTCTCAGAAGATACTCTTTTATATCTTCTAAGACATTTCCAAAAGATATACAAGATAGACAAGAGATTATAAAATATTAATAACACACAAATTTTTCATTTTTAATGACATCACTTACTTTAAATTCCAAAGGATTGTTAATAGAATCATGTACATGCACTCGTATAATAACACCTGGAAGAAAACTATGATGTTTAACTTCTTTATTTTTGACAGATTCTGATAAATTTGACACATTATTTAGTTCTTCTGAATCATGATGATGATATGAACCTTCTTGAAGGAGTGTTTTTTTAATCCGTGTCATTGTTGCTTTCTGCAGCGCAAGGTATTTATTCCTCCAGCGTTTCCACTCTTTTCTATAAACAAAACATAGCATATTGTAAAAAATAAAATATAATTAAAAATACACATAAATCCAGACCTTTTCTAAGTTTGTTATTTTCAAAGAGAATAAAAAAAAATAGAAGTAATTTATACTGAGCTAAATGAATTCAAATTAAATAAGATATGTTATGTACCATGTGTTCATGTTTTTTTTTTTTTTTTTTAAATGGCTTATAAATAGGGCTAACAAAAAAAAAAAAAAAATAAGCATGCTATCCAAAAATGTCACAGTTGTAAAGAATGTCACTTTAATATGGTTGAATAAGAAACAATGTAAATAAATAAATTTACAGCCATTATCAATCTACGGTAGGATGGAGGCCTCCCTAACAAGTCATAGTCATGTTAAAGAAAAAGGATCATAATCTGCCACGCTGGTCCAGTGCAGGTTGACAGATTGGCAGTATTAAATAGATTCAAGGCAGAACTAGACATACATTTGGAGTGAGTGGATGGGTGAATTAAGGTGGGTTTTTTTTGGCTGGCGCTATATAAGCTTGCTTTCTTGCATCATGTGCCTTTATTAATGCTATTTAGCAGTCAGGAGATTGAACCCTGGTCTACTCAAAAAGCATGTGCTACTGCACTCCCACTCCTGACCTTAAGAAACAATGTACTATGAATTATATTCAAGTTCAATTTGAAAATCATATGCATCTCTGTATACAATTTTTAAAATTATTTCAATGCTTGTATGGAAACCTTTAACAAGAAAGTTTAATTTATCAAATTGGCCAAAGGTAAAAATTACGCTACCTAATAATTAAGTCTAAATCAGTCCAAAACTACATTTGCTACTAGGAAAAAAGGAGGGGGGGATATTTACAAAGCTTGTGAACTTTTATTGCTATATTGCTACACGAAACACATTTCATTTTGTTTCATTTCACTGATTCATTATGTACTGTTATTTTTTTTTTTATGGAGGACTTCAGTCCCCCCACCCTACTAACAATCTCAAACTGCAAAATCAGCCCACCCACTAGCTCTGATTCCCCTGCACACAACATTTATAAATGTCACACAGACTGCAGATGTTTACTCAGAATACCAACAAGGGAACACTCCATTCTCCTCCCCCCTCCACACACACAATGGAACCAGTAAAATACAGAAACACAGATATAGGGTATTAGCTTTCATTGAGCCCACAACCTTTACCATGTCAACAAGGATCCCCCCCCCAATCCTCAACATACCGCATGTTTGTGAGAAAAAAAAAGAGAGAGAGAAAGCACACTTAGGTTTTTCATGGTTGACCTGGAATCAGGAGACACTTTCTTATTATCTAATAATATCCATTACTGTGGGCAAGATATGTAGACAATACATTTGTGATCTTATGAAAAAATTGTGACCTCAAATTGCAAATATGGTGTCTCAATATTTTGGCATTTATTTTTGTTTTCTGTGGAACTTAGTCATTGAAAACCATGAGAAGAAGAGGATCCAAGGAGGCCTGAGACAGAGGCAGAGAAAACAACTATAACAAGCAGAATGTAACACTCCACAACCAGCAAGCTTACACAGGTCAGAAAAGAGAGCAGCCAGAAGGCTGGAAAATACCTACAATCAATCAATATACAGTTAACCATAGGTCTATAAATGATAGATACACCAAAAGGTACAAGTCACCAAGCAGTCCTTTGTTTCTGAACAGATGGTAGACAACTATAGTTGGAATCAAACCAAGAAGAATATGACAACCACCATTACAGGGCTTTACTTCCATTTTCAGAAAAGATACAAGGTCTTAAAATATTCTCTGTATGGCTCAACTCCAAAATTGTGAGATACTAATGAAAGAAAGTGTTCAAAATTTTATTTTCAACTCACCTAATATATAAGTAAACATTACAATAGTAAGTAGTTTATCATATTGAATTAGTGATATATTTTTCAAACAGGGATTAGCAAATCAGTTTCAAACAGGAATATATAGGAATTTTGCTAGCAGGGATAAGGAGGTGATTATCCTGTTATACAAGGCAATGGTCAGGCCACACCTAAGGTACTGTGCAGGTCTGGAGGCCTCATTTTAGAAAGGATGCTGAGTTGCTAGAACGAGTACAGAGAAGAACAACAAGATTGATGAGAGGAACAAAGGGGTGTGCTTACAAAGAAAGGCTTAAGTTCTGCAAGTTTCAGCATCTGTAGACTAGCAAGGTGATCTGATTGAGGTGTATAAAGCCTTCAATGTTTTGAGCAGGGTCAATGCTGACGGGATACTTCCTCTTGCTCAGATTAAGAACCTGAGGCGGCATAGATTCAGACTGAGAAAGACAGTTGTAGAATAGATATGCAGAAGTTTGCCTTTAGCCAGCAGGTAGTCAATTGCTGGAACAGACTTCCATCTGTCGTTGTGGAAGTTGGTAGCTTTAATAAATTTAAGGCTGAACTAGACAAACATTTGGAGTGACTGGATGAGTGAAATGGGAAGGTTTTTTTTTTTTTTTTTTGCTGATGCTGTATAAGCTTGCTTTCTTGCATCATATGCCTCAACTAATGCTAATGCTAGTGATGCTAGTGATATATTTTTCAAACAGCTATTTCAACATGTTTATATTTTTCTTTTTTCTAAATTAAAATGCCAAATGTCATTCAAATTTCCATTTATTTTAAAGCAATATTCTATAAGCAAATTCAAAAATCTTAAGGCCAAAATAGTTGGCTAGCTTAATTCTACTAAACTGATTAAATATAACTGAAAAAAGTCTGGTTGCCAAGGCAAGTGGCAACCAGATTTTTTCTCAAAGCCATTTCTAGTTGCAACCGGGTGTCTGGGATTGTGCAGCCATGCATATGGCAATAATGTGAGATTGTTCCGTGACAAAGTTTAGTCAATCAACGAAGTTCACATAGATGACTGACTCGCATTACCACCTGCAAATAAAACTTTGAGAAAGTTTTATTTTATCCTCAAAATACTGTAAATTCTAATTTTTAATTTAAGTAGCATAAGCATTAAATTTAAAGAACAGAAGATTGAATTATTGCAGTGTTAACATACTTTGGCATAACACGAAGGGATATTATTTCTAGTTCATCTGAACTTTTAGTTTTCCTTCTTGAACGTCTTTTCTTTTTCTTAAATTTTATTTTCTGATCTTCCTTGTTTACTTCAACTTCTTGCACAGAATCTGGTGCAGTAATTTTCATATTCTGCTGTAAAAAGAAACAAAAGATTGCAGTTATAACTAAGATCATTAGAGCTAAACACAGAAATGCACAAACAATAACACACTGGCAAGTGTGAAGATCCAATCCAAAATCATGCAAACTAATTTTTCCCATATTCTTACAAGTGGAAGAGGAAGAAGGGAAAAAAGTGCCCATTACTCATACATAAAACATCAAGGTAATAAACAGTCACCAAATATATCCAGTAATTTTGAAGGCATCACTTAACTAAAGAGGGATTTCCTTGGATTGGAGAAGTGACAACATATCACCAATAAATAAGGGTGAAGTGGGTATAACTACTGACTGGCCAGTCTGACTTCAGTGGTAGGGATGATCATGGAGGCAATGACAAAGAGTGCAATACAGAATCATTTAGACGGAAATAGAATTCAGAAGGAAACACAGCATAATTTTGTAGAGGGAAAAATACATGTTTAACAGACTTGGTTAGCTATTTTTGACAGAGTCACTCATGAGCTGCATGTAGGGAATAATATTTACAGTTTACTTGGATAACAGCACAGTATTTGACCCAGTTTCATATGAGAAGATATTGTATAAGCTGGAATATGTTGGGATCACAAGGAAAAATCCTTAGATGATTTGTAGAATGGCTGCAGGGCACAAAGAAGAGGGTTGTGATTAAATTTTACTCTTCAGAGTGAGTGCTAATGAGTGAGATTCCCAAAGGATCAATACTGGTACCACTGTTGATTTGATTTTCTTAAATGACATCAACAAATGGATACAGAATTGTAATGTCAAAATTTGAAGGTGATGTCAAGATCGGTAGAGCAATTAACTATGGGCACCATGCAAAAGCAATGCTTCTTTAAGATGATCTAGATAAATTTCTAGGATGGTCAGAAAAATGGCAGATATCTTTTAATGCAGAAAAATGCATGGTCTTACACTCTGGGAATAGCAACCTCAAAATAACTTGTTGGGGTTGAACTAAAAACAGCAGAGGAAGAAATGGATTTGGGAGTTATGATATGGACATTAAGTTCTCCAATCAGTGTGGACAGGCAGCAAGGAAGGTCCATGATCCCACTTTATAAAGCAATTGTAAGACCACAATTGAATAAGTATTAGTAGTGACAACGATGCAAGAAAGCAAGCTTATACAGAGTCAACCAATGGGGGGGGGATCCTTTCCATATCAATTGTCCATCCTCTCTAATAGTTTATCTAGTTTTCTTGAATTTATAAATTTAAGAAAGAACTAGACAAACCATTAGAGAAATGAAATTTACATACATCTCTCCCAATTAACCTTCCTCAATTTTAATTTATTCCCATTCATGTGTGTAGTCTGAGCAAGAGGAAGGATTTCATTAGTATTGAGCTTACTCAATCCAATCAAAGCCTTAAACACTTCAATCTGACCTACTTGCAGATGACTAGTAGTTTTTACAGATGCTGCAATTTGCAGAAATGAAGTCTTTCCTAGTATCCAAGCTTGTTCCCCTCACTAACCTCACTGCTCTTCTCTGCATCTGTTCCAACAGATCCACATCCTTCCTAAAATGAGGCTTCCAGACCTGTATGCAATACGTATGATGTGGCTTAACATTGCCTTGTACAACAAAATATCCCTGTAGGAAAAATTTCTGCATATCATTGACAAACCACCATGAGCTGTCCTGGCACCTGTCTGCACTGCTCAGAGAACAAAAAAAAAAAAAAAAAACCCAAGCTTCTTGAAAGTGTCCAAAGACAAGCAATTTGCTTGGCGATTCTTCAGATTTCACATGAGGAAAGACTTCAAATATATGGGCAACAGAGCTTGGAAACTCAACACCTTACAGGAGACTTGACAGAGTAAAAAGGAAAATGAATGAGGGTAAAATTTTCACAGTTATAAATGATTCCAAAATTAGGGGCCATAAATTCAAATTATGGAGAAGAGGTTTAGACTAAACTGCAGGAAGTTTTCTTTTAGCCAGTGAATTGTTAAATGTCAGAATAAGCTGCCTCCATAGGCAGTTCAGGCTGACAGCTGGGGGAATTTCATAGTTCAGCTTTGTTGATACTACTATGTGAGGAAGGAGTCAAATAGTGATGTTATTTTATTTTATTAATTTATTGTTATTATTTTTTAATAATTTTTTTTGGTTAGTACAGCAAAAGTAAATAATTTCTCAATGGGCCTAATGAATTCAACATGGAATCCAGAAATGCTGCAAATTATTAAGCAGTTCTATTGTGTGGGAGATTGATTAGTATAAGACAGAGCTACGATGATCAATACATTCTACGTTGTATTTCAATATTTGTAGAAGAATAAGAGAAATTTACTTCAATATGATACGTAGAGCACTTCCTAACGACACTCTCCAGCAAATAAATGAAAATAAAATGAATGCAAATTAATACAGTAATCAAATTAATTAAAAAACAATTAACAAATTAAAACAAATTTTGAAAAAGACTTCCCTTCCTGAAGCTGATGTGGCTTTTCAACCATGTATCTTGATCACAGGAATGGAAATTATCACATAACCTGTTGATACATAGGCACGTTGGGTGAGGGGATGTTCGAGAACTAGCTGAAGCATTCCGATTGTGTGCAAGCCCATTGTAACTTGTGGAGGGGAGGAGTTGTAACTCTTATACACTTGGCCTGAAGCTCGCGAGAATGTGTTTGAATTGTGTGTAGGCCCATTGTACATATATAAAGGGGTTACAGAAACACTCATATGAACCTGGGTTGGTACCTGCAATAATATATTCAATTTGTTGATGTGTCTGTTTTTTTATTTCTGTGGCCTGTGCTTCACGTTGCAAATCTATGGAAGTCTTCAATACTGACCAATCGTTTGGACATAAACAATTTTTTTATTTGTTGCAAAGTTTCCTAACCTGGGAAAGGTATTTTTGTTTATCAGAATACAGAGATTTTAAGGAGAGTTTAACAACATTATGAGATGTGGCAAGTGCGGTAATTTCCATTCCTGTGATTAAGACATGGTCGAAAAGCCATGTCAGCTTCAGGAAGGGAAATCTTTTTTTTCAAAATTTGCGTTGAACTTGTTTTAATTTGTTAATTGTTTTTTAATTAATTTTATTACTATATTAATTTGCATTAATTTTATTTTCATTTATTTTCTGGAGAGTGTCATTAAGAAGTGTTCTATTTATTCTATTGAGGTAAATTTCTCTTATTCTTCTACAAATATTGTGTGGGAATTTAACTTATTTAATGTAATACTTTTTACACAAAATTTACGTGATGGAAATTCATGTGGTTGCATTAGTGTTATTCACATTTGATTATACCATCCACTTAACAATCAATTTTGTTATAGCTAAGCATAATTCTTGTAAACCTGATTATTAAATCAGGTTTACAAGAATAACCAGATAGCTGCAAAACCTACTGAAATCAAAGATCTCAAGTTGAACAGCTGATTGAAATTAATGGTTGCTATTATGAAATGCAATGTAATTATGTATTTACAAACTTCTGGAAGGTGGAACTCATAAAACATTTAAATATATTTACATCTGTATGATAAGATACATCAGAATTTGAAAGAAATACTTCAGAACACTGAAGTATTTCTTTCAAATTAATAATAATTACTACATATTATATAGCACAATTGGAAATTTACCTGTCATTATGGCCATATTTTAAAGTTATATCCTTAATTTATACAGGATTATTTATAAGTAAGGAAACTATTTTGAATAATTTCTGATGTAAATAAGTATAAGTTATTTGAAAATAGTTTATAATTTTTTTTATTGTTTCATAATAATTTGAACATAGAAAAAGTACTATGAGAATAGGATGTCTCACAATGAAGGAGAAGATTGAAACCGTAATGCAACATGCAAAATATGAAAATGCTACAGAAGCTGTATGCCAATTCAAGAACTTTTTGGACATAAACCATCCACAATAAAGACCATAAAGCAAATTGTGAAGAAGTCTGATGAAGTGGGAAGAGTACACAATCTACCAAAACCAAGCAGACCTTGTATCTCAAAGACATCTGCAAATTTGGATCTTGTAAGAGAGGATATCAAAATAAATCTAAAAAAATCCCAAGTAAAGCAAAGTTTGAAAATTAAAATACCTAAAACAAGCTTAAATAGAAAGTTTATCATGTTACCCAGATAGAAAGTTGGAATTTGCTAAACTGTTTTTGGCTATAAGAATTACAAACCCAGATATCATTGACAATACTGACAAAAGAAAAGCAAAGTAGAAAAAGAAAAAGGTGAGAAAGAAAGATACTGTATTGTATGCTTTAGCATACAACTCAACTGTTACACAACATATATGACATGTGCATAAGAAAGGAGGGGAAAAAAAACACAGGAAAAATGCAGCAGAAAGATGGAGAAGAAAGAAAAAGAAATCAAAAAGAAACTTAGTCAGAATGTGGAAAATGCAAGATGTAGAGTTAAACGGGATTCTCCAATAGTTGGCATTCACAGAGAGCATAAATTGGGCAGTGGGCTCTGTAGGATTATATTAAAGCAGATTTATTAAAGATTGGATTAGTAGACAAATTTTTATAATTTTTTAAATATCTTTAAGTTTTTTCTAAAATTAATTTCACTAAGTAATATTCTTTTCATATGCATCCCATTAGCTTAAATTTTTAAGTTCAGTAGTAGATAAAAGTTTGGGTAACTGCTTAATTACTCTAATATTTTGTTGATTTCAATGCTGTTCTGTTCAAGTTAATTCTTAATATTTGTTACTTTAATACTTACCTTACTGATGGTTGTTACAAGATCCATACTGAATACTTTGTCCAAGGATATTATGACTCAGATGGAAATGACAGTAGGCAATTCTGATATGAGTCAGGAATTCATCACTTGCATGACCTGTGACACGTATTTAAAGGTTGATCAGAAATTCAAAGCTCAACTGACAACTTTCAAATGTCTTACTGAAAGTACTTTTCTTGTTCTCAGGAAGAAACGCCCAGGCAGACCGAAAATGGCATGGCTAGATAACATCAACACCTGGCTTCACATGACAACAGCACAAATTCTACACGCAGCGCTAGACAGAGAACAATATCAAAACGAAGTCGCAAACGCCATTCGGCAGCATTAAAGAAGAAGAAGAAGGAAGACAGCTCTTCTTAAATTCTAAAACTGCCTACCATCCTGAGTGGTAAATCCTTTTGTCCTATTTCTCTGTTATTTCATTTCACCGAAACACTTGAAAGATTGCCATGAGAGCCATTTCTCTAGTTTCAGCTGATCAACAGTTTCTGATGTGTACAAGATACTGAGGAAAAACTATGAATCCCTTTCTCGAGTTCATTCTGCAAACTCTAAATATGTCCTTGCAATCTTTGATCTATTATGGTGGTCTAGTCTATCTGCATGCTTACATCTTTCCGATTGTCCTTTTTCTCTATATAACCTTCTAAGAAGTTACTTTTAAAACTATACAGTTTCTATCATTTCTGGCTCTAATTCCATTTCCCACTCTGTTACTAGGGACTGCCTTTGGGACTCTGTTCTTGGACCACTTGTTTGGTGCACTATTCTTGATGAGTGGCTCCTTTCATTCTTTCAAGCCGGCTTTATAGAGATGTTCTCACACTGTTGATCCATTTATTCATGTCAGACCTCTCTCAGTGGCCCACTGTATATAAATTATCCACATTCTCTGCTAAAACTAAGACAATGGTGGTTAAAGGTTGGTTAATATTTCACATCCACCTGTTTTCCAAATTCAAACCAAATAACTGTCCGTGGCTTCTTCTCTAAAATTTCTTGACAAGCTTACATTTACTAAACACTTGGAACATCTTTCAAGTAAAGTCATAAAATATACTATTTTTGTTAGCAGGAGAGACTGCTTCTACAGGGATGGGATACACTTAAATAGAAAGGGTGCAAGAATATTTGCTGATGCTATAGAGGGCAGTGTTAGGTGGGTCGGAAAACTGCTAGCTTGGGGGGGATACAAGGACTAATAGATTAACAGTAGCCACTGGCAGAGGTGAAAGTGATTCTTGCATTGCTTCTATTGGAATGAGCAGAAGCCTGGAAAACAAGATGCAAGATATATCAAAGACTGTTGGGAGTCATGCAGTACAAGTAAACACATGGGTTGTGTTAGGGTAGCTAAGAATAGGAACAGGTGCATGTGTACCTGCGGGTACACCAATGCTAGGAGTTTGGTAAATAAATTTAATGAATTTGAGGTATTGCTCAAAGCATTAAAGGCGGATATTGTTGGAATATCTGAAACGTGGCGTCACACAGATATAAGGAATACAGACTGGAATTTGGGGAGTACAACGTCTACAGAAAGGATAGACAGGATAGGAAGGGAGGAGGGGGTTATGCTATTAGTTAAGAAACACATAAAATCCAACGAAGTGAAGCCAGTCGACATCGCTGGACAGTGCAGTGTCGAGTCATGTGACATACGCATTGGGAGATCAAAATTGAGAGTAGGAGTGTGCTATAGGCCTAATGACTCTGATGAGTATAATAAGAAATTGAACAGGGAAATAGAGTGGGCCAGTAAATCAGAGAGTCTTATAATGGGGGATTTTAATTTTCCAGATATTGACTGGAATTTGTGAGTTGCTAACTCACACACTAGCAAAGCTTTTGTGGATTTATTGGATGATTGTTTTCTACATCAGCATGTTCGGGAGGCACTAGAGGGAGTAATACTCTTGATTTGATTATCAGTAGTAATTCTTCATGCATTAAGAATCTACAGGTAAATGAACCACTAGGTGGCAGTGATCACAGTGTGCTGAAGTGGGATTTACTCAAAGAGGTAACTACCATCATGGGTAAAGGGAAGGGTTATTGCTTTCGTAAAGACGACTACGATGGACTGAGACAGTATTTAAATTCTATACAGTGGGACCAACTGATGATGTTACCAACAGCAAATTCAAAATGGAAGCATTCAAAGAACTTATCTTGGAAGCTACTAGGCTTTACATACCAACTAAGAAATATTGTTCAAGGTTTAGGCCTAAGTGGATGTCAGATGAACTAATGAGACATATGGCAGAGAAGAAAAATGCATGGGATACATACAAATTAACACGTGACACAGAAGCCTATGATAGATACAAGTTGATCTGTAACCAAGTTACAAAGGGAGGTTAGGCAGGCGAAGGCAGATTACGAAAAATCTTTGGCAAGGGATGCAAAGCAAAACAACAAAGGGTTCTTTACTTATGTAAACTCTAGAAGGAAGGGGATGAATCAGATTGGTCCACTTGATATTGATGGGTCAACTGTTGATGATCCTGCTCAGGTAGCTAACAAACTAAATGAATATTTTGCATCGACATTCACACATGAGGAGTTAATTCAGCAAGGGGAATGCCAGAGGTGTATTCAACTCTGGCAGTAAGCTAGATAATCTTGTAATAACTGAGAGTAAAGTGGAGGAGAAATTGTTGAAGATAAATACAAGAAAGGTACCTGGGGTGGATGGGATCTATCCAGTTATATTAAAGGAGGCAGCAAAGGAAGTAAGCAAACCCTTAGCCATAATTATGAGAGCTTCCTTGGACTCAGGGGAAGTACCCATGGACTGGAGATGTGCAAATGTGACCCCAATTCACAAAGGAGGATCAAAAGGCGACAAGTAATTATAGACCTGTTAGTTTAACTTCTGTTCCCGGAAAATTCATTGAGGCACTGGTTAAAGAAGCACTGCAGGATCATCTAGACCAGACTTCAGTTGTAGCTCAGACAGCATGGTTTTGTTAAGGGGAAGTCTTGCCTGACCAATTTGATTGGATACTATGATGCAGTCACAAAAGAACTGATGCAGGGAATAACTTGGATATTATATACTTGGAAAGGCTTTTGATACTGTTGCACATGGAAGACTGCTGCACAAATTGGAGCAGTTGGCATTGGAGGCAAATTGCTGCTATGGATAAAGGGGTGGATGAGGGGGAGAAGACAGAGAGTGGTAATCAATGGACACTGCTCATCGTGGACTAATGTCATTAGTGGAGTCCCTCAGGGTTCAGTATTGGGTCCATTATTGTTTTCTGTATTTATAAATGATATTGATGATGGTATATCAAGCTTAATGTCCAAGTTTGCAGATGATACGAAGGTTGGCAGGGTTGTCAAGGATACTACTGACACTATGCTACTGCAACAGGATCTGGAAAGGTTGAGCAGATGGGCTTCGAGGTGGCAAATTAAGTTTAACATTGACAAATGTAAAGTACATGGGAAAATGTAAAGTACATGGGAAACAGCAACCCCAGAGCAACGTATCAACTCTGTGGTACTACACTGACAGTGGTAGAGAATGAAAGGGACCTGGGGTGGTTGTGCAGGCAGATATGAAGCAGTGCAGCAGTGCAGACGGGCTGCAAGCTCATGGTGTATTGTCGATGATATATAGGAATTTTTCTAGCAGGGATAAGGTGATTATTCCCTTGTATAAGGCAATGGTCAGGCCACACCTAGAGTATCGTATACAGGTCTGGAGGCCTCATTTCAAGAAGGATGTAGGGATGCTGGAACGACTACAGGGAAGGGCAACAAGATTGGTGAATGGAACAAAGGGGGTGCTCTTAAGAAGAAAGGCTTAAGTTTTGCAAATTACAGTGTCTGGAGACTAGGCACCAGCGAGGTGATCTGATTGAGGTGTATAAAGCCTTGAATGGTTTGAGCATGCTTAATGCTCATGGGATTCTTCCTCTTGCTCAGAAAAATCACCTGAGAGGGCATACTCCACAATATGATCCTCTGCTTGATATCCTCACATCATACATACCACAATCTGGTTAGTTCATAACCAGATTGTCGTATGTAGTATTCAAACAAGGCCACTCTGCATGAACTTGTCTGGTGCACTATTCTTGATGAGTGGCTCCTTTCATTCTTTCAAGCTGGCTTTAATAATAGAAATTTTCGAATTAGTAATGATGGATTGCAGATTCCTACAAGAAAGCTGCATATACCTAATACCATCTTGTTCAAAATTATGGCCATGCTCAGGGGCTTACCTTGCATGAGTGAGCTATACTTTAAGTTAACAAGGTTTTACTGTATATGTGTAAATACATAACTGATAAGAGGCAATGAGACGGCAGAGGTGTCCTAGAGGAGTGGGCCCCTCCAAGTGTGCTGATGATCGCTTATTTACAATTGACCAGTCTAAAGCCTAGAGCAAAACACCTTCCTCGCTTCTCACTTAAAGTTTTACTGCTAAGTAAAACTTTAAATGAGACTCCTGCTAAGTGACTTTAAACCAGAATTTGGGAAATTGATATCACATCATGAAGCCCATCCATCATATTAAGAATTTATTCAACAGCGGAACATTTATTAAATCTGGTATCTAATACTCTTACTAAATGACTATCAGACTTTGAAAAGGTGGTCCAACTGTATCAAGTTCATCCATTTAGAATTAATTAAACTAAAAAGTTTTATTGATTTTTAATAAATGGGCAATTAATTGTTACTCTTTAAATTTTTATTATCTTCCTTAGTGCATCATGCAAACCACTAGTCCAAATAATGCCTTTTATAGTGGGGCAGGGGGGGCATGGATGAGTTCATGGAAACAAGGGGTGATGTCCAAAAAAGTTTGAGAACTACTGCTGTGTACACAGTTAGATATATATATACACACACACACAGTGCTATATACAGGGTGTTTCAAAAGTGATGGTCAATAATTTAAAGGTGAACTGTACAGACTATAATATGCAAAAAAAAAAGCCTACGTTTTCAAGATATTGCACATTTCTAGTTGGAATCCACCACTGACAAGGTGAACTGTACAGAGTTGGGATCCACCACTAACTTGTTTGTTTAGTTTAGGTTATGCTCATTCTCTCCCTTTCCCCTCTCTCAATGCTCTGAGATGCAGAAGGCATACTAATACTTCTCAAAGGATAGTCAACATGGAAAGCGGTTACAGCAACGAAGAGTATGCGGACATGCACTTCATGTATGGCAAAGCCAATGACAGTCACTCGAGGCTGCAAATTTGTACAAAGAAGCATTTCCCCACTGAAGGCAGCCAACAGGCGCACATTCATCAGGGTACATCATCAATGCCTTAGAGAACATGGTGCTTCACACATGGAGTACAAACAGGTAGGCCCAGAAGCATAACACCTGATGTTGAGGAAAGGGTCTTAGAAAGAATAGAACAAAATCCAGGAATTTCGACAAGGAGGGTTGCTCTGCAAGAGCATGTACTGACTCATAGCAGTGTGTGGCAAATTTTACATTGCCAATTACCATATCCCTACCATATCCAGCATGTGCAAGGTATCAACAAAATACAGACTATCCTCCCAGAGAACTTCTGCCAGTGGATGCAACAACAGTGTGTCCCAAACCCCCAATTTTTAAACAACATTTTATTCACTAATGAAGCTGGGTTTACTCGTGATGGTATTTTTAATTTTCATAACTGTTGCGTTTGGTCTGACAAAAATCCTAATGCAGTTGATGAGTAACGCCATCAGCAATGTTTCTCATTGAATGTCTGGGCAGGACTACCAGGAGACAGTCTAATTGGGCCACTCTTTCTGCCAAACAGGCTAACAGGAGAGCTGTACCTTCAGTTCCTACAGAATGTTCTTCCAGATCTCCTTGTTGATGATGATAATGTTCCACTTCAGCAACACCAGAACATGTGGTTTATGCAGGATGGTGCATGGCACATTTTGCTCGAGATGTGACTCGGTAGAGGTGGGCCTGTAATGTGGCCTCCCGACTTAAACCCTATGTATTTTTGTATCTGGGATAAAAAGCTTGGTATACATTTCTGACATTAACACAGTTGAGAAACTGCAGCATTGGGTTGAAGGAGCCTTTCAGCAAATCAGAAATGACCCAGAAATTCCTGAGAGGATTCGCAACTCAATGCAGAGAAGACTACAAAGCTGTGTACAAGGACAGCATTTTGAACACTTTACAGGTGCTGCCTGTAACATGTAACATCTGTAAAATCCCGTGGTGTTGAAACAAATTAAAATTGTATTATCTTATGTTTAATAAAACCACCCTTCGCAAAGGATTCACAGCTTTTTGCTAAACTAGTGCTCCCATAGTCAGTGGCAGATCTTAACAGAAAATGTGCATTATCTCAAAAATGGTTCATTTGTGGCCCGAAGTTCAATGGGACTTTTTTGCTTATTTTAATTTGTGCTTTTCACCTTTAAATTATTGACCATTTTTGAAACACCCTGTATATACACAGTTTTAGATAACATACAATGTACACACTAACACAGGAAAAGATTAAATGTTGTACCAACCTCAGATGTCTTACTTTTATCGTTATCATCTTCTTCTGACCCTTTAAATTCAATTTTCAAATGTTTTGTTTCTTTTTCTTCTGTGTTTTCTTCTACCTCTTCTCTCTTGCGTTTCCTCTGTGAAGGGTGATCTAACTGCATGTGATGCTCTAAAGAATAAATATATTAAAGACTAAAATATTAAATACACTGAATATTAACCATTCAAGAAATTTTAAGGGGAAAAAATACTGAAATGCTTATAGTACAGTTACGAAAATGCTTATTTTATCTAATGTCTTACTCTGCAATACTTCATGGACTACATAAAGTAGTCAGTCCATGAATTTGGTCATAACTTTAAAATGTTTCATTAAATATTTTTTGATTACTCATTTTTTACAACCCTACAATCTCTTAAATGAAATTCCCATTTATATATTTATGGCAATTTAGGTTGAACTGGCCATATGTTATTTCTACCTTTTCCAGACCTTCATCCTGTGGTTTTAACAAAAGCTTACATAGTCTTTTACCTGGTCTAGTGCTCCACATGGGCCTGTTCCTCCTGGTGTGTGAAAGAAAATAGTCATACTGATATCAGAAGAAGAAACAGCTGCTGGTTCATAGATGAGTTGCTAAATTTATGTCCTGGATACCTGCAACACATTAGGTATTGGAAGGATCTAAACTTAACATGACCCAGAATAAAAAAAAGAGAGAATCTTTTTAAAGTATCCTTCTGCCATGACATTCTTCATTCAAGATATAGATGTCTCAGATTGAACTACACAATATAGCTACCCTTCTGTTTTCTAGTCTGATGTCACTATCATGCTCACAAATTTGGCATTCCAGTTTACAAAAGAACTATTATGAGTAATATTTACCATACCAGCAGTTGGATCTGTGAAAAGCATCCTGAACCTTCTGGATGGGGGGGGGGGCATACTCACATTTCAATTTTTTTATTATCTGTGAAGAATACCTGTCACCCTCAGTTACAAACACGGAAAGCTTAAAACCCAAACTAAATTGCTTGTGACTGCCATTCAAATTTATTGGTCCAATCAAAACTCATCACGATACATCAACCCATTCATTTATCATGGGAAGAACTTTTATAGTTGGTGTCCAAGTCTGCAAAAGGATAATTTCCAATGCCAGTATTCCAATAAATGTGGTGCAGCACCAGGATTCAAGCCAGTGATTGCTAAATATGATTAACGTTTGTAAACTCCACTGACCTGGTGGTCGTGACAGAGTAAAAACAAGAACATTTTGAAGGAGAAATCTATATCAACTTACAGGAGAAATCTATATCAACTTTTCACAAAATGTACTGCCACTCCATATAACTATTAATGCTATCTATCCTGATATCCAGGTAAAAAAAAATAAAAGTAAATTGCAGCCATTATCAACCCACTGCAGGATGGAAGCCTCCTCAACAATTCATGTTGAGGGAAATGGACCATAATCTGCCACGCTGGTCCAGTGCGGGTTGGCAGATCGACCGTATTCAGCAGTCAGGGCTTGAACCCCGGCCTACTCAAAGAGCGTGTGCTACTGCACTCCTGCTCCTGCCCACTCGGCTACGGAGTGCCAGGTAGGTCACAATTAACTTAGCCATCAAGATCTCACCCTCTTATTATCATCTTTGGGGTTATTATGCAGTCATTAGAAAATGAAACAAAAATGAACATGAGGAGCACCACTTCATAGAGTTTTGGATGCTACAAAACACCTGTGATGTTTTTAAAAGGGCTGATTTGCTAATAAATCAAGTTAGATTATTTTGTATAGTACATGAAAGTGCACAGTTTGAACATTTATCACAGATTTAACACTTGTACAAGAATAAAATATTTGCATCATCACCTCCTGTAATTAATGAACTGTAAATGTCTAACTCTGTACCATTGCAAAAGGTTGCATGTTATTTTCAGAAAAATTTCCATTTTTCTGACCATATCTGTAAAAGATTTAAATTATTTTGAAGCAACATAGCCAAGCTCTGGTCATTCCCTGTCCTTCCAAACTACAAAAAAGATTAGTACTTTTCATCAATGTAGTTGCCCTACTTTGAATGCTCCTAAAAGTTCTGTGTCCTTTTTCAGGTATAGCCTCCAGACTGGTTTGGGCTTTATTGGCACATTAGCCACTAAGGCTAAAATGCACTGTGGGCTTCAGACCTGTACAAAATATTCCAAGTTCAGTCTCAGCATTGTCTTATATAAAAAATAATATTCTTCCACCTACTTGAAAAGGTCCACTATAAATCACTGAGAATACTATGTGCATATTATATGTAGCCGGTCCCATTATTTTTCTAGTTTTTACAATCACCTTATTTTTTCTTCCTTGAAAACGATATCCACAAGAATTTGAAAATTTCATCAATTTCAAATTTCACTAATGGCCAATTTTAATGATGTTTAAAAATCCTTGTGGCTATTGTTTTCAAATCTAGAGGAAGGAAAAATAAAGTTATTGTAAGAACTGGTTATATAATGCTGCATTATTTTTCTAGTTTTTACAATCACCTTATTTTTTCTTCCTTGAAAACAATATCCACAAGAATTTGAAAATTTCATCAAACCTAGCCTCTAATTAGTTGGATTATTGGAATGTTTTTGTTAAAAAATTTTCATTCCAGCTTGTTTCAATCATTTTTTTGATATAGTTTAAGGTGTTTAAGCCTTTAAATGCATTAAGCTTGAACAATCCATTCAAAGCCTTAAAAACCTCGATTAGATCAACTCCCACGTGCCTAGTCACCAAACACTACAATGTGCAGAATGAAAACCTTTCTTGGCAAGGCTAACCCCTTTTGTTCCTCTCACCAACCTCACTGCCCTTCTGTGCATCTGTTCCAGAAGATCTACATTCATTCTAAAAATGAGACTTACAGGCCTGTACACAGGCCTGTAAGTCTCATTGAGACTTACAGTAACACTCAAAACACAGCCTAACTACTGCCTTGTACAATGGAATAATCACTTCCTTATCTTGCATTTGTCAATGCAAAATAAGGAAGTGATTGCATTTGTCAATGTTAAAACTTCAACTGCCATTTCTCAGCCCATCTGCCAAATTTATCATGATACTTAGGTAGCAGAATTGCACCTTGCAAAAAAGTAGTATAAACTTAACATGGTATTAAATTTTATTATTAATTACTGTTCTTTTCTTTCTATATACCAAAAGCTTTTTCCATCTAAATGTTATTGTTATATGATCTCATCATATGGACATCAAAGACCTTCCTTTCGTGAACCCATGCTGCAACCACTTTTGGATTCTATTCTTGTTGAGTTGGTCCTAATTGTTTTAGTATTAGTATTAGTAATGGCTGCATGGTGCAAGAAAGCCTATGGCTTAGGCTGCACAAGCCAAAAAAAAATAAAAAATAAAATAAAACAATGATAAAAATAAATAAATAAATTTAAAAAAAATAATAATAATAATTAATAAAAGAAAAGAAAATTAAACCTATCATCCTATGCGTTTCCCTCACCCGAAGGTACTATCCAGATGACCTTTGAATTTCCCCAAACTGTCAGCCTCTAGCACCCATGTAGGCAACTTATTCCAGTAATTCATAACTTGCTGGATAAAATAAAACTTCCTGCAGTCCAATCTAAACATTTCCCCCCCCCGTAACTTGAATTTATGCCCCCTAGTTCTAGCATCATTTATAACCTTGAAACTTTGGTCCCCATTCATTTTACTGATGCCTCTCAGAGCCTTAAACACCTCAATAAAATCTCCTCTAAGGTGCCTAGTTTCCAAACTCTGCAACCCACATATTCGAAGTCTTTCTTCATAAGGACGCCCTTTTGCCGATCTCACCAGGCGAGTTACCCTTCTTTGCACCCTTTCAAGAAGCTCGATGTCTTTCTTTAGGTGCAGTCTTCATACTTGAACACAGTATTCCAAGTGTGGTCTAACATAAGCCTTATATAATGGGATTATCACGTCCCTATCTCTACCTGCAAAAGTTCGATAGATCATCGATAGGACACCATGGGCCTTCCTTGCAATCTGTTTACAATGCTCAGAGAATTTCATGCCTGACCGTATCGTAACACCCAAGTCCCTTTCCTCCAGTACTGGGTTTAGTTGAACTCCACCAAGTGAATAAGTTATTTTGGGATTACTGTTTCCCAGGTGTAATACCTTACACTTTGTTGGATTAAAGCATTGCTGCCATTTTTCTGACCATTCCCTGAAGTCTATCTAGGTCTCTCTGAAGAAGCTTAGCTTGACAGTGATCATTAACTACTCTACCAAGTTTAACATCATCTGCAAATTTAGACATCACGCCCTCTATCCCTTCATTGATGTCGTTTATGAAAATTAAAAACAACAGTGGTCCTAATACTGATCCTTGGGGAACCCCACTTCTTACATCAACCCAATCTGAGGAATAGCCATTTATCACAACCCTCTGCCTCCTGCCCTGAAGCCATCCTGCTATCCATCTAAAGATTTTCCCAGTGGTTCCAACCTGTTCCAGCTTATAAAGCAACTGCTCATGTGGGACTGAGTCAAAAGCTTTGGTGAAATCTAAATAAACAATGTCGAAATTATTCCCTAAATCCAGCTCGTGAGTGACCCTTTCAAAATAGCGAACCAGATTTGTTAAACATGATTTTCCCTTTACAAAACAATGCCGAGTACCCTTGAGAATTTCAGTTCTATCCAAATGATTCTGAATTCCACCCTTGATCACTGCCTCCATGATTTTCCCTACCACTGAAGTCAGACTGACAGGTCAATAATTTCCCACTTCTCTTAGAGCCACCCTTATGTATGGGAGATACATTGGCACTTTTCCAATCCAACGGAATCTCCCTAGGGTCTAGTGATGCTCGCATAATTAGCCTCAATGGTTCAATGCACTCACTTGCCGCCTCCCTTAAGATTATAGGGTATATTCCATCAACTCCAGGTGCCTTACTGGCCTGTAAGTGCGAAATTTTTTCATTAAATAATCTTGCGAAATTTCATTATCATTAATTATATATTTTTCAACTTTGCTCCCACAATTTTCCATTGTCACAAAAGGTTTTTCATTTGTAAATATCGATGCAAAATAACTGTTGAGTTCATCTGCAACAGCAGCTGGTGTATTTAATACTATCCCCTTTCCCTTACGTAAAGGTCCGAACTGGTTTGTCCTGCTCTTCTTGGCATTTAAACATGTGAAGAATTCCTTATTCCCCCCCCCCATCTTTGCTGTTTGCTAGAGAGATCTGATAAACTGCCTTTGCCTGTCGAACCTTTTCTTTGGCTCTATTACCGATCATCTTGTGGCTGTTATAGGCTTCAGTACTTTTTATTGCTCTGTAATATTTCCATGCCACCTTTTCCTGCTCAAGTAATGTGGCAACTTCACTATTCATCCAACTTGGAACCCTCCTCATGGAGTATTTTTTTAATGGTAAATACGCATTCAAGGCATCTGTGATTAATGCTTTAAAAGCATACCACAGTTAAATTGTATTCATTCTCTGTGCGATATCTACCCAGTTAATAGAGGCCATGTAGTACCTTAAGGCATCGTAATTTCCTTTTCTGAAATTAAAAACCCATTCCTTTGCCTTTTACAACTGCTACCTCTCTGATCATCATCCACTGATCCGTGATCACTTCCTGCTACTGGTTCCTCTACTGTCAGCCCTGTTATATCATCTGATTCATGGGTATGATGAGGTCTAGGATATTCTTTTCTCTAGTACTTTCCCTGACATGTTGATACAAATAACAGTCATCTAGTTGATTTAAAAATTTTGTTCCCCGTGTCGAGCTTCCTTCCCATTTACTCCAATCAATTAGAGGCATATTGAAATCACCCATAATAAGACATTGACGCTTACTTGCCCATTCCATTTGCATGTAGAGGTTTTCGTCATAATCTTCACAATCACCTGGTCTGTAGATTACTCCTACACGCATTATACCTTTGTTTCCAACTATCTCACACCATACAGATTCTATACTAGCATGTGAAACGTCTGAATCCGGGAAAGCTATCGTCACACTCAGTCTGTGTCTGATAAAAAGCATTACCCCACCACCCCTCCTATCTACCCTATCCTTCCTAAATACATTATACAAACCGTACTGAAATTCATCATCATCCCCAATTTCCAAGTGGCACCATGTCTCTGTAAGCCATATTATGTCCGCATTACTTGTTTTAACCAGCAGTTTGAATTTGCTCATTTTAATGACGACACTTCTAACATTACTATATAAACAATTAAGACTTACTGTTCTTGTATATTTAACAACTATAATGCAACCCTTGAAATTTTTTAGGCTCGCTCCTCTGGCATTAGCTACCTGCTCATTTGAAACATTTCTGCCCCCAGAACATCTAGATAATATGTCCAGTTGGGGTAACAGATAAGAACTCTTGAGGTATGTGCAAGAGTTACTTTGACCAATATTATCAGATAAACGCGTGTCAGTATTACTTACATCCCACCCTAACTAGCAGTTTCCCCGAACCTTTAAGATATACTCAATAATACTGGCAAAAACTTTTGTGCCACCTTTGTTTAAGCGTATCCTGTTTCTACAAAACAAATTCCTTCTACCTACAAGTGTGGGCCATACTGTTAGAAATTTCCACCCTAAAACTTTGCAGAGTCCTTCAAGTCTTGAATTAATCCACAAGGCTTTTAATATATAATCCCTCCTATCATGTCTGGGCAGAATTGCAGACACAGACATTGTGGCCTAGCTCGCGGCATTTCCTCAGCATGGTCCTGTATTTTTCCAACAAATCGTCAGATCATGTAAGTTTAATGTCATTAGTCCCCACATGAATAATAATATTCTCTTTACCCCCTTAAAATTTGACAATTTGTTGGTGACATCATTAATAGTTGCTCCCGGCAGACATAGCCTAGTTCTAGTAGTAGTAGCAAATTATTTCTTGTGATGCAAGAAAGCAAGTATGAGCTTATGCAGCATCAGCCAAAAAAAAAAAAAAATAAATAATACCATTCCCTCCAAATGCCTCTCCAGTTCCTGAAATTTATTCAACCTATCAACTTCCACAGATGGAAGTTTGTTCCAGCAATTAACCACCTGCTGGCTAAAGGCAAATTTCCGCACATCTATTCTACATCTGTATTTCGTCAATTTGAATTTATGCCCCCTTAGGTTCGTAATCTGAACAAGTAGAAGGATCCCATCAGAATTCAGCGTGCTCAACCCATTCAAGGCTTTATACACCTCAATCAGATTACCACGTAGGCACTTAAGTCTCCAGCCACTGCAATTTGCAGAACTTAAGCCTCTCTTGGTAAGGGGATCCCTTCATTCCCTTCACCAATCTTGTTGCCCTTCTCTGTACATGCTGAAGCAAATCTAAAGTATTGCATATGGGTAGAAGTAACCCCAGAGAAACGTACCAACTGTGTGGTACTACACTTAAGGTGGTAGAAAATAAAAAAGACCTAGCAGTAATTGTGCAGTCAGATATGAAGTTTTCTGCACAATGCAGACAGGCTGCCAAGGCAGGTCATGGGGTTTTGTAAATGATATACAGGAATTTTGCAAGCAGGGAAAAGGAGATGATTGTCCCTCTGTATACGGCAATGGTCAGGCATCTCCTTTTCCCTGCTTGCAAAATTCCTGTATATCATTTACAAAACCCCATGACCTGCCTTGGCAGCCTGTCTGCATTGTGCAGAAAACTTCATATCTGACTGCACAATTACTGCTAGGTCTTTTTTATTTTCTACCACCTTAAGTGTAGTACCACACAGTTGGTACGTTTCTCTGGGGTTACTTCTACCCATATGCAATACTTTGCATTTGTCAAGGTTAAACTTCAGTTGCCACTTCTTAGCCCATCTGCCCAAATTTTCTAGATCCTGTTGCAGTAGCACACTGCCATTACTGTCATTAACAACCCTACCAACCTTTGTATCATCCGCAAACTTCAACACTAAGCCTGATATAGCTTCATCAATGTCACTGATAAATATACAAAACAGTGGACCCAACACCGAACCCTGTGGGACTCCACTAATAACATTAGCATCCTTTTATCCATTGTAGCAACTTACCCTTAATACCATTTTGCTCCAACTTATACAATAGTCTTCCATGTGCAACAGTGTCAAAAGCTTTCCTGAAATCCAAATATATGATATCAAAATTATTTTTTGCATCCAGTTCCTTAGTAACCACATCATAATACCCTATCAAATTTGTCAGACAAGACTTTCCCTTAACAAACCCATGTTGTGTCTGAATTATTGCTGTAGTCTTGTCTAGATGATCCTGCAATGCATCTTTAACCAGTGACCCCATTATTTTACCCAGAACAGAAGTTAAACTAACTGGACTGTAATTACTTGTTTCACCTTTCGATCCCCCTTTGTGAATTGGGGATACATTTGCACATCTCCAGTCCGTGGGAACCTCCCCTGAGTCCAAGGATGCTCTTATCCATCCCAGGTGCCTTTCTTACATTCAACTTCAATAATTTCTCCTCCACTTTTTTCTCAGTTATTACAAAATCATTAAGCACCCTGCTACAATTTGATAACCTTCTGCCATTTTCAAACCTTAACTCCTCATGTGTGAATGTAGATACAAAATACTCATTCAGTTTGTTTGCTATCTGAGCAGGATCATCAACAGTCGAACCATCGATATCAAGTGGACCAATCAGATTCATCCCCTTCCTTTTAGAGTTTATATAAGTAAAGAAATCCTTGCTGTTTTTCTTAGCATCCTTTGCCAAAGATTTCTCGTAATCTGCCCTCACCTGCCTAACCTCCTTTGTGACTTGATTACAGACTAGCTTATATCTGCCATAGGCTTCTGAGTCGCTTGATAATTTATATGCATCCCATGCATTTTTCTTCTCTGTCACGAGTCTCATTAGTTCATTTGATAACCATTTAGGCCTAAACCTTGAACAGTATTTCTTAATAGGTAAGAAACTTTCAGTAGCTTCCACGATTAATTCCTTGAATGCTTCCCACTTAGAATTTACTGTTGGTAACATCGTCAGTTGATCCCACTGTACACAATATAAAAACTGTCTGAGACCACTGTACTTACACTTCCTTTACCCCGATGGTAATTATATCTTTAAGTAAATCCCACATCAGTACACTGTGATCACTGCCACCTAGTGGTTCCTTTATCTACAAATTCATAATCTTATCCTTATTACAAAAATTATTCCCCATTTCCCTGTCAATGGAGTGTCCCAATAAAACAAAGTCCTTTTGAACCAGAGTAGTTTGCACTTGGTTTTTCTGTTTTGAGGCCTGAATCAGGTGTGCATCACTTGGTAGATTGCTGGAGTCTTGAGTCCCTGTCGAGCTCCCAGATGCATTATTCTCGAGGACAAGCACCCGTATTTTCAGTGACTCAAATTGTTCCATCAGTGCACCAAATTGTAATTTAAGATCGGTGCACTCCTTACATCAATCGCAAAGAAAAGAATCCCCAGGTGAGCCATGATTAGCCACCATTTCGACCTTGGAAAACATTCCACAGGTTCCGCAATGGATTAAATCATGACTAACCTGTAAATCGCCATTGGCTATTTCCATGTGAGTCACTATACCCTGTGAAGTGTTTAAGGTAGATCTCGTAATTACCATTATAAAATTAGCTAAATATCAATGAAAATTAACTTTAAAAAATGATATCTATAATATAATAAAAATCAAACTGTTACAGGAAAACCTATAACAAAATAATCCAACAATATCTAAATAAATCAAATATTTAAAAACAATAATCAACAGTAATCCAATCCACTTAACTGAGGAGCCCTGATGAAGCGCGTCCACTCACCTCGAATGCCAACACTATCTCGAGATTATGGTAAGATTATGGAGTCTATGTGTCCTCACACAGACTCCATAATCTTACCAACACAGAAGTCAAGCTCATTAGTTTTACAATTAACCAACTTAGTACAGACATTTCTCTAGGTACTTTTTCCATTAATGTAGTTCAAGTGTTTAATGATCTAATTAGCCACCCCCTAGAGGATAGTATTTATCCATTAGACTAAACAAATCAGTCTAATGAGAACATCTTTTGAATCATATGATTATTTTTCACAGTTCAAAGTATACAGTAAGGGAATAATATTATATAGAAAATTAGAAGTATTTCAATGAAAGTAAACACTGCATCCACACAAATACAATTAATTTTAATCTACTGTTGTAACTTATGGCATAGCCTTACAAATCCTGATAAACAAACAACTCAAATAACTAAAATTCTTGATTCACTACAGAATCCTATCTTCAGTTCCCTCTCCTTCCAGCAAGATCAAAAATGTCAATTTTTCTGAGTTTTGTCTTTTTGTATTAATCTCCCTATTTTTTGGCTTGATGATAGGATTCTGCAGAGAATACAGAAATGTAGCAATATCAAAAACTGCTATGGTCATGGCATGCCAGTTCATACTGAACACCAATTTAAATGATTAATTGTAATATTATGTCTATACAAGTGCTTTAACCAAATCAATTTGCATGTTGGGCAAGCTGAAACCCTCTCCTTTATTTAAAAAAAAAAACAAATATATATATATAATATACTCTTGTTTATACTCCATCATGACCACCAGATCAGAGGAGTTTACAATAAATCACCACGAAGTCGTGGGCTTAAACCACAGTCCACTCAAAAAAGCATATGCTAGTGCACTTTTTCTCTTAACCACTTGGCTATGCCAGGCCTAAGATCAGCTAACTATGTCCTGACTGAAGAAGCCTTTAAGAATTACTGAAGTCACAATGAGATTCAAACCCATACCCTCCAATCAAATGACAATATGAATTCATTATATCGTCATGAAGAATTCCATATGTTATAACAATAAAGTAAAATTAATTCTATTCACATGGATTTAGTGTTTTATTTCATTGAAATACTTCAGAGTTATCACCAAAAATTGTCAAAGTTTGTAAACGATGCATTTTTGACAAAAAAGTGAGCATTATGAATCATTTTTAAATATCACTTATGAATATCTTCCAAGAAGAAAAAAGATTGGGAAAATGAAACAGTCCAACAGTACCCACTTCAAAAATTTTCTTGGAATTACTCTATATGAACAAAATCTAGATGGCTGATGCAATTTAAAATGATAGAGAATCTAAATTTTGAGAACCTATGATTTATTTTTAAACACCTACCCTGTTCATTTTTTTCCAACTCTTCTTCACCATCATCTTCAGAGTCCTGATCAATATGATCAGCAAAATCCTGCAGAGAAATTTGGTTTATAAATGTCTAATATCAGACTATAACAAAAGTGAAGTGCAATTACTATGAACAGAATTTTATACAGGATCTTCAAAAGATGTAACAGTTTTAAATCTATTTTTTATATTATTGTTTAATATTTTAAGCATGCAGTGCTGTATATCTAATTAAAAGCATAACGTTATGATTTTTTTTTATATAACAATATTTTCAATATAGGCCACTTTCAAAGTGAAAGCAAAGTTTGTCACTGTTGTTAACAATATAAAATTCTCTGACAACAGCATCGATTTCAACTCAACTCTTGAAAGAAATGCAAACTGTTACAGTACACAATTGCATAACCCTCCAGAAATCTCCCACATTATAGGATAGGAAATGCATTACAATAAATAAAATAGTTGTGGCGAACTGCACTCAAAACCTTTCTTAAAAGTGATCTGACAATACACCAATGAGGCAAACATTATGACAACCTACCTAATATGATGTTGGTCCACCACGTGCAGCCAAAACAGCTCGTACCCAGTGAGGCATGGACGCTACAAGATTTCTAAATGTGTAATGTGGTATCTGGTGCCAACACATAACCAGCATATTCTTTAACTCCTGTAAGATCTGTGGCTGAGACGCTGCAGATTGGAGTTGCTGTTTCAACACAAACCACAGATGCTCGATGGGATTGATGTCTGAGGATTTTGGAGCCTGGGGCAATACCTAGAAGTCTTCCTCATGTTCTGCAAACCAGTCTCTAACAATCCGGGCGGTGTGGCACGGTACATTATCCTACTGAAAGACGGCACCAGCAGAGGGGAAGACCATTGCCATGAAAGGGTGTACCAGGTCAGCAATGATGTTTAGGTAGGTGGTAGACAGAGTGCCCAGCACATAGATGACTGAACCAAGGTTATCCCAGCAGAACATCACCCAAAACATGACACCACCGCCACTGGCTTGTTTTTGTCCCACGGTGCATCCAGGCACCATCATTTCCCGATAAACAACACATATGTACCTGGCCGTCCACATGGTGCAACAGGAAATGTGATTCATCAGACCAGACAACCTTCTTTTAATCACTCAAGGTCCAGTTTCGATGCTTGCGTGCCCATTGTAGGCACTGTCGCCAGTGAACTGTGGTTAGCATGGGCACTCAGAGTGGCCTGCAGCTACGCAGCCCCATTTTCATCAGGGTTCGATGTACTGTGTGTTGTGACACATTACTCCCATCACCAGCATTCCAATTACTGGTGAGTTGCGCCACACTCTCCCTTCTGTTGCCACATACCATCTGGGAGGCCTTCGCTCACCTCGAGCATCAATGAACCGTGGTTAACCAACACCTCGCTGGTGGTTCGTGGGTTTCCCCATCCTCGGACCACTTTCGGTAGGTACTAACCACGGCTGACCATGAGCACCCCACCAGCCGTGCCGTTTCAGATATGCTCTGACCCAGTCATCTGGCCATTACAATTTGGCCTTTGCCACATTTGCTTACGTCCGCTGCCTTTCCCATCTGAAGAACAAGAGTAACACTAATTAATGGAGCTCAGTATCAGTTGTTTTTTATACCATGTCTTGACCCGCGGACACGTTGTAGTTCAGCTGCAGGTGCTTCGATTTGCATAACGACTTGCTGATCATAATTTTTTGGCTCATCGGTGTATATGGTTACTTAAATTTTTAAGAAAGAAATCCATTGTTATGTTGTTATGTTATTTGGTTTTTAGGAGAATTAGCAACTAAGGCCATATTGCTCCGGGATATGCAGTGGTCATTCCCTGACCTTTCCGCATCCTCCGTATTTGGTTGTGACGGGCTCGAATCCCGGTCTAATCAAGAAGCGTGTGTTAAGCAATGCTGCTCCTTCCCACCTGGCTACGGAGGCGCCTAAGAAATCCATCACCACATTTGATAATGTGGAGATATGCACTGTCTTAATGGAAAAATGATTCATCGGAGAGAGAGAGAGACGTGTGAAAGAAGACTGATGCTCTAGTTTACTAATTAAATATGGCGCATTCTACATGATGAAGAACATTTCTATGGGGATTTTCACATCCCCAATGAAGAAATGAGCCTTGTCTGCAAACATAATCAATTAGTAATGGCAGGATTTTTCCACTTTAAAACTGATAAGCTAACTCTTTTTTTTATTTATTGCTATCCCTGAAGATCTGCAATAACTGAATTGTAATCAGCAGTATAAGTACATTTTGGTCATTCTATAGTAACCAAATCCTTTGTTGGGTAGGACTATTAGTAATAGCCTGTGTTTCCTCCATGCTCCCATGTGCAAGGCTCAAATATCATAAAAATGCTTGGTATATTAGAGGTAACCAACAGGTATAGATTGATATGGTGGCACCCACAACCTACAGAGAAATGGGTGAAGATTCTTGTTACTACATAATAACAAGTGGAGATAACTCTGTCTAGTGCATTATCACCACCTTGCTTAACCTTAGGGTATATATATAAAAATAAATAATAATAGCCACACAAGCAGGCAGGTTGGGATATATTTACAATTCAGTTTTTTGATGACTGCAAGTATGAATAATATATTTTTTAAATGTAAGAATGCAAAAGTGCAACAATAACAGCCATCTTTGTTGATACAAAAATGTTAAGTTAAAAGTGCTACACAAAAAGTTAAGTGCTATACAAGTGAGACCATGGTAAAAGCACCAAAAGTGACAAATACTTTTTTTTTTTTTACTCCATACTTTTCAAATTCTGATGATCAGCAATGTAGATTGGAAGTCAAAATAGTACATGGATGCTACAATTCATATATTTCTCACTAACACACATTTTAATTTTCCTTTTCTTTCTTTTTTTTTTTTTTTTTGTTTACAAAAAAATACACCAACACACTCCAGGATTGGGCCTTGAATTTCAGAACTTTGAAGTTCCAGGTTGTGGAACTTCTTGAATGAATATTCCTTCATATCATGTATATAATATTTAATTCTTAGGTAGACACACCTAAGCAATTGTTATATCTAGTCATTTTTACTCAATCAATGGAGATTTCTTGAATTTTTAATAAACAAACTGAAACAAAAACTGAAACATTTACAAAATCTCTATATGTATTCTGTAAAATTCATTTGCTGTCTATATTGCTTTCCCAAACATACAACTCACTAAAAACTTTGACTTTCTATTCTTGAAATACTTTCTCCAAGTTATTATTACTGGATACTTGAATGTTCATAACTCAATGAATGCTTTATATTAATATCAATTATAGGAATGCAGTTCTGTGGCAATCACAACACAGTTCTGTTAAGGGGAGATCTTCTCTGGCCAATCTGATTAACTACTATGGTACAGTAACAAAGGGACTAGATGCCAATCTCCAGGTAATTCTTCAGTGGAAGAAAGACAACTTAGTTGATTTCAATCCTTCTAAAACTCTCTGTCTTATATCTTGCAAAGAGGATTCTTCTGCTATGCTTACCTTTGGTGACACTCTGATTTCTAGGCAAGATAAATATTGCTTCCTCTGCATCTAAAAAAAACTTGCTTGGTTTTCTCTTTCAGTCTCTGCTTTACTTTTCTTCTAAACAGCTGTTCACTCTGTACCAATTGCAAATCCTCCCTGCCATGGAATATTGTTCCCACATCTGGGGGCAGTACTCCCAAACCTCTCACACGCTTCTAGATTCCATTCAGAAGAGGGCAGTTAGGTTAATTAATGACTCATCTTTAACAGAGTCTCTCCACTCTCTGTCACATAGATGTACTGTTCTGAATTGGCTTCTAATAATTCCTACTCTGTCAAAATAGTACAACACATGCTGCCACCAGCCAACATCCATTTACTGTCCATTTATTTCAAAATTCACAGAACCAACTTTTCGTCTTCCTCATTTATTAATTCATCTGCCGTTTTCTGGAACAACCTTCCTTCATACGTATTTCCTCAAAATTACAGACTACAGAAGTTAAAGCCTAATGTCAACAAATATCTTCTTTCGTCTTCTCAACCTCCAACCCATGCACGGTACTAAGTACTATAGATTCTAATACCTCTTGTGTTTGAGGTTTTTATATATAAAAAAAAAATTATCGCATGCCACTCTCTCAAAATATGTAATGACTGGTTGCACTAAAAACACTATTGGTACACAATATTGTGGATCTGTTGTGCTGTGTGTGGATGTTTGGCATGCAGTTGAATGAGAAACAACACATTATGTATTTGCTACATTATGGTCCACAAACAATACAGTATGGTCCATTGGTTTACAAGCAAGGGCGAGTTTTTAGGAGTCAAAAAATTGTAATTAAAATCATCATGGAGGGGTCATCCATCTATAATCATCATCTAATCATCATCAGATCATCCCCGTCATTAGTATTTTGTCTTTAAAATTGTTCTACAAAATTTATGCATCTAATAAAAATTGCAAAAGTGCAACTATGTCTGGACCCATGAAGGAGAAAAATATAATGATGAATTTGGAGAAGTTTGAAATTATCTCAAGGACCACAGCTGGAGAAATGCATTGGACATGCATTTGGAATTAACAGTGCGCACCATTTACACAAAGAAGGTTGATTTTGATTGATTTGATAGTTGTTGGCGCATCGGCTTCTGTGGCCATATTGCACCTCCCAAGGTTTTTGCAGTACTTTGATCCAAGCCCGAGGCGGGAATCGAACCCGCGACCTTTGGGTTGCGGGGCAGGTACTTTACCCACTCGGCTAGCCCGGTCGGCTATACACAAAGAAGGATGCCATCAAGTCATCTGTGCAGCATTCAAGACCTCTGGCTGCAAAAACCATTACATGTTCATGAAACCCATTAATGATGCATATAGAATCACTGTTGATGACATGGATAGAAGATAATAATCAAAAGTATATCCCAGTTGATAGAAACATCATCAAGCAAAAGGCCATAAACATCTTATAGCACCTGCAAACTGAAAGAAGTAGTGGTGAAGTCCTGGAGTTTTCAGCAAGTAAGAGATGGTTTGAAAGGTTATAATATGCACAACATTAAGTTTAGTGACAAAGCTGCAAGTGCCGACCAGTGTGAAGCTGACAGATATCCTAATGAATTGTTAAATTTAATCCAGAGGGAAGGCTACAAATCAAAGCAGGTATTTAATGTAGATAAGACTGGTCTGTACTGGAAGAGGATGCCAGCAAGGCCCTTTATTTCTTTATTTATAAGGAATAAGCAAAGGCTCCAAAATTCAAGGTCTCTAAAGATCTTTTAACTCTGCTATTCTATGGAAACACAGAAGGAGATTTTTAAGCATAACTCCTTTTTAATTTATAAATCAGAAAGCTTTGAAAAACGTTAAAAAATATAGCTTACCAATCCAGTGTAAGTTCAACAGCCAAGTGTGGATGATGGGACAAATGTTCAACAACTGGTTCATAAAGGACTTTTGCCCAGAAGTTAAATGATATTATAAAAGGCAGAATTTGCAATAGAAGGCACTGTTGTTAACTGATAATTCCCCAAGTCATTTACTGGAAATCATGAACAAAACTTTAAAGTTGCATTTTTGCCCACTATTTTGTTAATTTAGCCAATGGATCAAAGCATCATTTCCACATTTAAAAAAATTATATTTAAATGCAAACCTTTAAAGCAATGTTAAATGCCTTGGAAAATCCAGAGATAAATCTTCGTGACTTTTTGATGGAAGAAATTGACAATATTCATGGTGCATGGACAAACAAAGAATCCACAACAAATGTTGGAAGATACTATGGCCAGAATATGTTTACATGCAGCAGCCAACAGAGGACATCCAAGAAGAAGTTATGGAAGACATTGCTGAATTGGTAGTACTTGGGAGACGGCTTGGTGGTGAAGGCTTTCATGGCCTTCAGCCTGATGACACATCACAGAAATTGTAAACAGTCATGAAGGAGTTGCCTGTAGAAGAACTGTTAGAGTGTGAAGCACAAAATGAAGAGGAGGATGATACTGCATCTATGAACCTCTTCACCATTTCCAACGTACAGAAGGCACAAAAAAAAAAAAGATATTCTAAGATTGTATATCAATATTTTTCAGAATCTTTATGCTGAATATGCTTGTGGAAATTCGACAAGAAGAGATCTTGAGAGCACACTTGCTCCATATAATCTAATGTTGTTCAAACTGAAGAAGAAAGCCTGACAGCCAATGCTACTGGAGTTTTCAGTCGTTCAAACAGTGTTTCTGAAACGGGAACTTTGGGAACAGTGCACCCATTGGTGACAGACTCCGATTAGTATCCAAATATTATGTAAGATTTTTAGTTTTTAAGTAAATAAACTCATTTATTCTAAACTTTTGTTTTTAAGATTTTCTATTTGTATTACCTTACATTATTAATATTAGAACTTTAAAAAAAAAAAAAACTTTTATAAAAGTTTGAAATAGATCTTAGAACATAACCCCCATTATCTATTGTTTCTTAAGTTTTCATGAATTTCAAGTATACAAGAAGTCTCAAGAACAAAATAATTGCATACACAGAGAATCTACTGTATTTTTCTTCTGAATTGGCATTGAAATTCCTACTTTATCTTTCAAATGTCCAAATGAATACAGGTAGCAATTGGTCTGCATTCATTCTCAGTTAAACTCCAAAGTTCTATTCTTCTTCAAAGACTATTCTTATTCTTCATTTATTCCCTCTATTTCAGAATTATATAAATTGCCTTCCTCTATGCATTTCCTGAAAATTACAATCTAGAGAAATTCATGTCAAATAAGTTGCTTCTTGCTTTCCAACTTGCATAAAGGTTATAATCACCCACAGTACTTCAGTAGTAGTGATGCCAATAACCTTTTGTGTTCTGGAGACACCATAAAATAAAAAAAAAATACTTTAATTTCTGCACAAAGTATGAAAAAAATCTGATAGCTGTGTGTGGATCGTCACAGTGGTTTTCCTACTTGTTTGGAGATGTATGGATTAGAATCCTGTTAGAGACCAGAAGAATTCTTAAAGGTCCTTAACATCAGGGGAGTAATTGACTAATGTAAGGCACAGGAAGTAGGTTCTTCACTCATGAGTTATTCTGAGTTTTTCAGTCCATGCAATATTAAAATCAACCTGCAAACATACACACTTTTATAAGACATAATGCAAAATGGCTTCAGACACTAATGTGCTATATAAATAACAACAAAAGAGATACACAACTATGATTTTACAAAGAACAGTAGCTAAATCGCTTTGTTTAATTAAAAACTGCTGTTTAGCTTATAAAATTTGCCTCTATTGTTTCATTCAATATATCCAAAATAGAATAACTCAATAAACTAACTCAATAATATATTAATTATAATAAAGGAATTTTTCAGTAATACTCATTGGTCCAAAGCGCAATTCTAATTTACTCAAATTTTAACCTTTCTGATAAACAGATGAATTAGTCTAAAATCAAAAGTCAAATTCTCATAAAGAAATTATTGGGTAAAGGAAAGGAAAACTAATAATTATAAGAGAGAAGAGTAAAAAGAATTATACCTCACAAGCCTTTTGTGCTGGAAGAAATGACTCAAACTCAATAAAAGCAAATCCTTTTGGGTTTCCTGTATGCTTAAATCGTGGAAGACTTACATAAGTTACTTTACCATATTTTCCAAAAAGATTCTTCAGCCAATCATGGTCTACATTTGGAGGAAGCCTTTCTACATAAATAGTACATTCATCAATATTTTCCATCTCTGCCACAGGTTTTGTTCTCCTAACTAATTTTCCATCAGTAGATATCTATATGAAAAATGAAAGTAAACAGAATTAGATGGATTAACCATAGCTTTATGTCAATTAAAGGTTAAACCAGTTTTAATGTCTGCTCTCTTTTCATATTATTGGAGGATGTTTCAAAACAAGTTGGGTAATGTACACAGTACATTATATTTCAGGCACATTGTATTTTTATTTTTTAAATTAACTAAATTATTTCTTTTTCTCTGATTAACAGAAGTGAAAAGTAAGTAACTACCTTGTTACCAATTAATTACTAATTAATTAACTAATAATATATAAAAGTGATTGTTTTCACTTCATGGCCCATATTTCACAATATAATATTTACTCAAGGTTTTGCAATACTTTAATTATTTCATCCTGGATTTTTAATAAAAACTGAAATGCAAAATATATTTCGTGGAGTGTCTGTGATTTAATAAAATAAACAAAAAGCAACATGAGAATAGTAGTTGACTAAAGTGAAGTAGAGAAAGGCCAAAAAGAAGATGGGAGGATGATTTACCCTAAATCAACAAGCAGCATGCTTAATGGGAAAAGAAGAAAAGAATAACATGTACCTCAGATCATAGTATGCAGTCAACATTTTTTGTAATGTACTTTACTTATTTCCTCCAGGACTTCAATAAAAATTGATAGATAACATGTATTTCATGTTTCTGTTGTGATTAATATAATAAAAATATGTACTAATTATGTAATAAAAAATATGTACTAATTCTTGATTAATATGAGTAAACTTAAAAAAAAAAAAAAACCTCCAAGTTTCATATGCACAAAGAAACAGAACTTTCTTTTCTGAACATCTGAAAATAAATGTTCCCACTCATTCTTTCAATGAGTGCACCGCAACAAACATCTGGTGCTTCTGCTACAGTATACACACAACCTTTGATATATATCTATGAAAAACAATAAATAATTGCTAAATATTGGTCCAATAAATTTCATAAAACACATCCACTAGAATGTCAGTTATTATATGCAGGAAATAATAATGCACCAAATAAGAGCATATTTACTAAAAAAACTTGTATCTATTTAACGATCCTAGTGGTGCTCTTTATCAAAACATGCTATACCTGTTAAAATGCACCTTGGATCATTCCTTAAAAACTTCCTTCACTCTTGTCCAATAAATCTAAGTAAGCTTGTTGTACTAACTAAGAAATATGGCTCCAGGCTTAGATGTAAATAGATGTCAAATGAACTGATAATGTGAAAGAGAAGAGGAATATACAGGATGCATATAAATTATCAAGTGATACAGAATCCTATGATAGATATAAACTATTCTGTAATCAAGTCACAAAGAAGGTTAGAGAAGCTAAGGCAGATTACGAGAAAGGTCTGGCAAAGAATGCCAAGAGAAGTAGCAAAGACATCTTTATATTAGCAGTAAATGGATAGGGTTGAATCACATTGGTCTACTTGATATTTATTGTTTAACTGTTGATGATCCTGCTCAGGTTGCTGACAAACTGAAGAGGTAGTAGTAGTGGCATGTGATGCAAGAAAGCAAGTGCTTATGCAGTGCTTAAGCAAGAGCTTATGCAGCATCAGCCAAAAAAAAATAAATAAATAAAATAAAAGTTACGCAACAATTCCCTCTGAATGTTTGTCCAGTTCCTCCTTAAATTTATTTAACCTATCAACTTCCACTACGACAGATGGAAGTTTGTTCCAGCAATTAACCACCAGCTGGCTAAAGGCAAATTTCTACACATCTATTCTACACCTGTCTTTCCTCAATTTGAATTTATGTCCCCTTAGGTTCGTAATCTGAACAAATGGAAGAATCCCATCAGAATTCAGCGTACTCAACTCATTCAAGGCCTTATACCACAATCAGATCACCTTGCAGGTGCCTAGTGTCCAGCCACTGCAGTTTGCAGAACTTAAGCCTCTCTTGGTAAGAGGATCCCTTCATTTCCCTCACCAATCTTGTCGCCCTTCTCTGTGCATGGTCAAGCAAATCTACATCCTTCCTAAAATAAGGCCTCCAGACCGGTATACAATACTCAAGGCATGGCCTGACCATTGCCTTATACAGAGGGACAATCACCTTTTCCCTGCTAGCAAAATTCCTTTATATCATTGACAAAACCCCATGACCTGCCCTGGCAGCCTGTCTGCATTGCTCAGAAAACTTCATATGAGACTGCACAATTACTCCCAGGTCTTTTTCATTTTCTACTACCTTAAGTGTAGTACCACAAAGTTGGTACGTTTTTCTGAGGTTACTTCTACCCATATGCAGTACTTTGCATTTGGCAATGTTAAAAACTTCAGTTGCCACTTCTCAGCCCATCTACCCAAATTTTCTAGATCCTGTTGCAGTAGCACATTGCCATTACTGTCATTAATAACCCTACCAACCTTTGTATCATCTGCAAACTTCAACGCTAAGCCTGATATATCTTCATCAATATCATTGATAAATATACAAAACAACAATGGATCTAACACCAAACCCTGTGGGACTCCACTAATAACATTAGTCACGAAGAGCAGCACCCATTGATTACCACCCTCTGCCTTCTCCCACTCAACCATCCTTTTATTCATTGTAACAACTTACCCTTAATACCATTCTGCTCCAATTTGTACAGTAGCCTTCATGCGCAACAGTGTCAAAAGCTTTCCTGAAATCCAAGTATATGATATCAAAATTATTTTTTGCATTCAGTTCCTTTGTAACCACATCATAATATCCAATCAAATTTGTCAGACAAGACTTTCCCTTAACAAACCCATGCTATGTCTGAATTATTGCTGCAGTCTTGTCTATATGATCCTGCAATGAATCTTTAACCAGTGACTCCATTATTTTACCCAGAACAGAAATTAAACTAACTGGCCTATAATTACTCATGTCACCTTCGATCCCCCTTTGTGAATTGGGGATACATTTGCACATCTCCCCTGAGTCCAAGGATGCCCTCATAATTATGGCTAAGGGTTTGTTTACTTCCTTTGCCGCCTCCTTTAATGTAACTGGATAGGCCCCATCCACCCCTGGTGCCTTTGTTTATGTTTATGTTTTAACTTCAACAATTTCTCCTCCACTTTGTTCTCAGTTATTAAAAAATCATTAAGCACCCTGCTACAATTTGATAACCTTCTGCCATTTTCAAACCTTAATAATTCCTCATATGTGTATGTAGATGCAAAATACTCATTCAGTTTGTTCGCTATCTGAGCAGGATCATCAACTGTCAAACCACTGATATCAAGTGGACCAATCAGATTCGTGCCCTTCCTTTTAGAGTTTATATAAGTAAAGAAACCTTGCTGTTTTTCTTAGCATACTTTGCCAAAGATTTCTCGTAATCTGCCTTCGCCTGCCTAACCTGATGTAGAATAGATGTGTGGAAATTTGCCTTTAGCCAGCAGGCAGTTAATTGCTGGAACACACTTCCATCTGTCGTTGTGGAAGTGATAGGTTAAATAAATTTAAGGAAGAACTGGACAAACATTTAGACGGATTTTTTTTTTGGTTGATGCTGCATATGCTCATACACTTGCTTTCTTGCTTCACATGCCACTACTGCTACTACTACCACCACCCTCCTTTGTGACTTAATTACAGACTAGCTTATATCTGCCATAGGCTTCTGTGTCGCCTGATAATTTATATGCATCTCGTGCATTTTTCTTCTCTGCTAAGAGTCTCATTAGTTCATTTCACAACCATTTATTTCTTAATAGGTATGAAGAGTCTAGTAGCTTCCATGATTAATTTCTTGAATGTTTACCACTTAGAATTTACTGTTGGTAACATCATCAGTAGATCCCACTGTACATAATATAAAAACTGTCTGAGACCACTGTACTTACATTTACGGAAGCAAAAACCCTTCCCCTATAACCCTGATGGTAATTATATCTTTAAGTAAATCTCACATCAGTACACTGTGATCACTGCCACCTAGTGATACCTTTATCTGTAAATTCTTAATACAAGATTGTTCACTGCTGATAATGAGATCAAGAGTATTATCCTCTTTGGTTGCCTCTCAAACATTCTGCTGCAGAAAACAATCATCTAATAAATCCACAAAAGTCTTACTAGTGTGCGATGACCAACCCACAAGTTCCAGTCAATATCTGGGAAGTTAAAATCCCCCATTTATAAGACATTCTGATTTATTAGCCCACTATTTCACTGTACAATTGTTCATTATACTCATTCAAATCATTAGGCCTATAACACACTCCTACTCTTATTTTTGCTTTCACAGAGCACATCAAACTGACTCAACAGTGTGCTGTTCATCTATATCAACAGGATGCACTTCTTTTGATTTTATGTTTTTCTTAATTAACAGCATAACACTTCCTCCCTTCCTATCCTGTCTGTACACATTGTACTCCCCAAATTCCAATTCTGCATTCCTAATATCTATCTGACACAATGTCTCTGCTATCCCAACAATATCCGCCTTTGATGTCTTGACCAACGCTTCAAATTCATCAAATTTATTTACTATACTTCTAGCATTGGTATACATGCACCTATTCTTATTCTTAGTTACCCTAACACATCCCATATAACCACCTGTTTCACAATGACTGCCATCAGTCCCTGAAACCCCCAGCACCCCTTGCTCTAGGCCACTGCTTATTCTAATAGAAGTAGTGCAAGAATCACCTTCACCTTTGCCTGCAGCTACTTTTAACCTTTCAGTCTGTGAATCATCCCCAAACTAGCAGTTTTCTGACCTACCTAACACTGCCTTGATAGCAAATATTCTTGCAGCCTTTCTATTTAAGTGTATTCCATCTGTGTAGAAGCAGTCTCTCCTGTTAACAAGCATAGACCAGGCTGAAAAAAAATTCTACCCCTTGAGCCTTGCACATTCCCTTCAGGGCCAAATCGATTGACAAGGCTCTTATCATGTACTCCCTCCTATTGTGCCTGGGCAGAATTGCAGACACTTTCAAATTTAACCCTAACTCACAACTTTCTTTGCAACATTGACCTGTACTTGTTAAGTAAATCTGCAGATCTCCTACTCTTAATGTCATTGGTGCCAACGTGTAAAACAATATCACTCTTTGTGCCCTTAAAAGATGATATATGCACAATGTCATCAACTTTTGCCCCTGGCAGACATACCCTGGTCCTATTCCATCTATCCTTTTTACAGAATATATGTCTCGTCTCCCTGACAATTGAGTCACCAACAATAACTAGTTCCTTTGGGACCAGCGCATTCTGCCTTGGAGATTGCCGCTGTGTTGCCTGATGCCCAGGAGTGAGCTCTTGCGTTGAGTTGGGCAGCTGAGAGCTTGACGGACCTCTCATATTAATTTCTTCGAGGGCATCTACCCTACACCTCAAGCTCTCGTAGATGCCCATTAGAACGCTGAGTTGACACCTAATTTCTAGACAAACTCTGCACCTGGCACACACAAAGACATCCTCCTTGTCTAGATCATGTTCTGTTCCAGAGAATTCAGCAAACATTTCACAAGTTGCACATTTTTTTTTAGGACGTGATGTGTTGGAGAATCGTACCCCCCCCTCAGTTTTCCTCCAAGTCACACCACTTCTTTGTGCCCATTTTGCATTTAGATTCATGCATGAGGAGTCCTTTAGGGAGGGGAATGCCAGAAGTTCCTCAAAATCTAACAGAAAGCTAAATGATTCTGTGATAACTGAGAAGAGAGTGGAAGAAAAATTATTACAGCAGAACATAAAGGCTCCTGAGATGGATGGGCTCTATCCAGTTATATTAAGGCAGGCAGGCAGCAAAGGGAGTAAGAAAACCCTTAGCCTGAATTATACAAACATCTTTGGATTCAAGAGAGGTCTCAATGGACTGGAGATGTTTAAATGTATCCCCAATTCACAAAGGGGGTCAAAAGGTGACACAAGTAACTAGACCTGTTAGCTTAAATTCTGTTCCAGGAAAAATAATGGAGGACCATCTAGGCAGGAATGCAATTATACTGCACTCACAGAATAGATTTGTTAAGGGGCGATCTTGTCTGACCAATCTGATTGGATATTACAATGCATTAACCCGGATGAAAAAAATATTTTTTATATCATATACTTGGATTTCAGGAAAGCTTTTGATACTGTTGCACATTAAAGACTGCTGTACAAATTGGAACAGTGTGGCATTAAGGGGAAGTTACTGCTCTGGATAAAGGGATGGTTGAATGGAAGAAGACAGCAAATACTTATTAATGTACACTGCTCTTCATGGGCTAATCTTATTTGTGGATTTCCCTCCAGGTTCAGTGCTTGGTCCACTGTTGTTTTCTATATTTATTAATGAAGGTATATCAGACTTAATGTCTAACTTTGCATATGATACAAAGGTTGGCAAGGGGGTTAATGACAGTAATCAGGGTAAGCTACTGCAAAAAAAATTAGGCAGATGGACTGAGAAATGGCAGTTGAAGGGTAGTTGGGGTAGCAGAAATCTCAGATTAATGTATCAGCTGCATGGTACCACTCTCAGGGTAGTGGAAGAAAAAGAACTGGGGGTTATTGTGCAATCAGATTCTCTGAGCAATGCAGGCTGCCAGAACAGCTCATGGGTATGATAACAGGAACTTTGCTAGTAGAGATAAGGAAGTGATTATTCCATTGTATAAAGCAATGGTTAGGCCCCATCTCGAGTAAAAATAATGGAGTCTCTGGTTAAAGAAGAGATTCTGTTATTTTTACCCTTATTTTATTTATATTTATTACATTTATTATTTTTTTTATTTATATTATTTATTTTTCCTCTTATTTTATATTTATTCCTGATTAGCAGATCTATATCCTTCCTAAAATGAGGCCTCCAGACCTGTACAGATTTGGAGGCCTCATTTTAAGAAGGATATAGATCTTCTCTTCTGGAATGAGTGCAAAGAAAGGCAACAAGATTGGTGAAGGAAACGAAAATGTGGTCTTACCAAAAGTACAATCTAGTGTTTAGTTCTTCAAATTGCAGAACTGAAAACTAGGTTGTTATGTGCCTAGTAATGTACCTAGTCTCCAAACATAGTCAGGAGACTATGTGTGGGGTACATTATAATTTTCACTATCTGAATATAAAGAAAGATTCAAAAATACCTGAAATAAATAGGTAAATAACAGGACCTTTTTCTTTCTCCTGGTGCTTAACTAGTTTCCTTTCATCCTATGTTAATACTGTACTCATAATAATACAAAACAATACTATACATTTGGCAAAACCTTCAATTGTTTAAGGTAGTGAAAAGCAAACCATGTTTGCTACAAAAAGAGCACACTTTCACTTGCATTAAATTTGATATTAATGTATTTTATAACAAACTTTGTTTGCAATTCACTATGTACCAATTTAGCCTTCTGATAACTCTTCAAAAATGGTACAATATCTTATCTCTCTCTCTCTCTCTCTCTCTCTCTCTCTCTCTCTCTCTCTCTCTCTCTCTCATGACTGAAACTATTGCACTAAACCAACTCCCTTTTAAACTAGCATTTAGCATCTCATATATCGTGGAAATATTTCATTACTAGGTTGTCAGGCCTTTAAAAGATAGAATGCAGAACTCTATAAAGAGTTAAATATATGATTTTTATAACTTTAATCAAATCCTTGCTGTTATTATGAGCTGAAATTTAGAAAATCGATATATATATATTTCACTTTTATACAATTAACCAGATAGAATGCAAGTTCTGTGTTATTACATGCCTCGTTCTCGCTGCCAATATTCTAATCCACACCAGGGAAAATAGGTAGCAGTGAGGAAAGGGTTATTGCTGAGGTTGAGCGACACTCAGTGATTGCCCAATTTAAAAATCACAACACAAATCTAATGCTGCAGCGGCCAGGGGCCGCTGCAGCATTAGATTTCAAAACCTAAAACCCTTGGTTGCCAAGAGTGTGGATTTTTTTGTCCTAATCGATTGAAAGTTTGGAGCAGTATAGACATCAAGGGCATCACCCCGAAGGAAAGGGTGTGTACAAGATGATGCTAAGACAAGAGTACCCCACAAGATGGTGCCATGAACCCCCCCCCCATTCATATTGATTCAAATATCATATTTTTAGCTTCCACTATACCGCCGGCAAAATTGGCGCACGCTACAGTAGCGCCAATTTTCCTCTTTCACTTTTAATTATATCAGTACTCCTTTCAGTGAACATGAAGTGGCTATCTAGGTAATGGTATGTATTTAAAATAAATAGCAGTATACTTCTTAGGGAGTAGAGCCTTTTACTTGCAGTAAAAGTATGAGACCAGTACAACTCCATGTTAATTACTTTACAATGAGACTGACACATTTTGTATAAAATTTGATTTGCTATTGAGAGATCAATGTTTTGTAAAAGGCTTTTGTCTTTTCTAAAGGAAAATACATTAAAAGTATCCCCCACCCTTTAAATACAATGCATTTATCCTATCAGTTACCCACAAGTAGAACACATAGTCTTAACCATTCTTTGACAGCATCTTTAATTTCACCTCCACAACCTTTAAGCATGTCTCAGTCAATAGAAATCAATGGCTCCAGAGTTATTTCTTCAATACTAGAAAGAGTGAAAAAATCATAAGGAGCTAAATCTGAACTGTAAAAAATGTGGTAAAATTGATGCTCTTTTCTTATGGAAAACTGGAAACAGTGTGACATGTGGCATTATTTGTAATGAAGAAGAATATCTGTTGGTTGGCTGGCTAGCTGGTTGGTTGCTTTAATTGAAAAATGTGCACCATTATTTGTCAAAAGTTAACATAATATGGCCCACACACACAGTGAAATGCTATACTGCAAGTATAGGATTTCACTGTGTGGCACTTTGTAAATGCATTACAAAGTTCTTAAAAACTGCCTTCTCAACACACAATGTCAAGAACTAGTACATGCACAATGTTAAGACTTAGTACATGCACAATGTTAAGACAGTACTACATTTGAGAAGGCATTAACAACCAGGGAATCCAACAGTTTCAAACTCATTTTATTCCTATCAGTCTGCAAGACACTGCATATACACTGCCTATTGAAAGTGCAAATCAAAAAGTTCACAAATAATTGTATAATGATTTTCATGAACAATAGTAGTAGCTGTATTTATCAAACCTTTGTTTTGGAAGGATAAGGAGCATCCTGTCAGATTCTCATCCATTACAGAGTTTCCTGCCTTAGGAACATGGTTTATGCCAACAAATATCACCAGAACATCATGCTTTCCTTGCCATAGGCTTCTTGCATCACAAGTAATGTTTTGGAAGCAGGTTTCCTCAAATAAATACAAAACCTGATTGCATAATATTGTTCCATAGTTCTGGAACAATATTGTGCAATCAGATTCCATTTGTACTACTGTATGCACAATTCAGCCCACCTACACTCCATTGATATTTCCTTACAACTGACAATACTGATAATAAGCAATGCCCAATAACCCAATATTCCCAGTACGTTTATTTCAATAATGCCACTTCTCCCCTCAAAAATAACTAGTTCTGTTCACAGTCTTATTACTTTTGGAACAAATATCATACTTGCCTTTTGTTCTGGAGCTATTGGGAAGGTACATATAGATTGAAACACCAACTCCCAGAGAGCAGTCCACTGGAAATGCTATCTATTGCGAATAATTAACCTGACCATATCACATGCAGAAAAAGTGTTTACTTCTTATTAAATATCATTTGGGTGTTTCAAAGGCTAGCATCAAAAACCTTTTGCAATGTCTAATGAGAAAATGCACCAAACAAGTTCATGAATAATTACATGATGATTTTTTATGAAAAACAGCTGTGGCCATATTCACCAAACTTTCATTTTGGATGGATGAAGTGCATCTGATTTGATTACTTTAGATTTTGCTGTTATGTAAATAAAAAATCGAGAATAAAATTGGAATGAGCAGCAGCCCAGAAAGAAAGTTGCTGGGGGTTTCAGGAACTGCTGGGGGTGATGAAACAAGTGAATACACAGGCTGTGTTAGAGTAACTAAGAGTTGTATACTTGTCTACAACTCTTGTATATACATGCACCTATACATATATACAGGTGCACGTACACCAATGCTAGGAGTATAGTAAATAAATTTGATGAATTTGAAGTGCTGATCAAGCCACCAAAGGCAGATATTGTTGGGATATCAGAGACATGGTGTCACAAAGACATAACCAGTGCAGAATTGGAATTTGGGGAGTACAATGCGTACAGAAAGGATAGGAAGGAAGGAGGGAGGGAGGGAGGGGTTATGCTGTCAGTTAAGAAACAAAATCTAAGGAAGTGCATCCAGTTGACATAGATGCATGTTGAGTGCATCCAGTTGACAGTGCATGTTGAGTGCATCCAGTTGACAGTGCATGTTGAGTGCATCCAGTTGACAGTGCATGTTGAGTCAGTTTGGTGTGACATAAGCACTAGGAAAGCAAAAATGAGGGTAGGAGTTTGTTATAGGCCTAATGAATCTGATGAGTACAATTAACAATTAGACAGAAAAATAGAGTGGGCCAGTAAATCACAATGTCTTATAATAGGGGTTTTTAACTTCCAAGATATTGACTAGAACTTGTGGGTTGGTCATTCATACACTAGCAAGACTTTTGTGGATTTATTGGATGACTATTTTAAATATTTAAATTGGATGACTATTTACAAGAGAGAGAGTATACTCTTGATCTGATAATTAGCAGTCATTAGCAGAAGTATTAGCATTAGTAGTGGTATATGATGCAAGAAAGAAAGCTTATACGGCATCAATTTAAAAAAAAAAACTTTCCATTTCGCCTATCAATTCTCTACAATAGTTTATCTAGTTCTTTCTTGAATTGATTTAAGCTATCATCTTCCATAACAATAGCTGGAACTTTGTTCCAGAAATCAATCATTCGCTTGTTAAAGGCAAACTTTTGAACATCTATCCTGCAATCGTCCTTCCTCATCCTCAATTTGAATTTAAGCCTGGGTGACACGAGTAATTACAGACCTGTTAGTTTAACTTCTGTTCCAAGGAAAATAATAGTCACTGGTTAAAGAAGCATTCAGGATCATCTAGACACGACTGCAGTAATAATTTAGACACAGCATGGGCTTGTTAAGGGGAAGCCTTGTCTGAACAATTTGATTGGATACTATGATGTGGTCACAAAGGAACTGGATGCAAAAAATTATTTTGATATCATATACTTGGATTTCAGGAAAGCTTTTGATACTATTGCACATGGAAGACTACTGTACAAATTGGAGCAGTATGGCATTAAGGGCAAGTTGCTACAATGGATAAAAGGATGGTTGAGTGAGAGAAGACAGAGAGTGGTAATCAATGGATACTGCTCTTCGTGGACTAATGTTATTAGTGGTGTCCCCCAGAGTTCAGTGTTATTATTATTATTACTAGTCATGTAGTGCAAGGAAGCCTGAGGCTTATGCTGCACCAGCTAAAAAAATTTCTGAGTTACCCTGAGAGAGAGAGAAGTAAAATCACCAAGAAAGATTAGAATGATGATATTCAGCTCAGGACCCTGGGTTTTCCAAGCCCATACTCACCAGATGTGAGGGCCCCTGGGGATTTGGTCCATTGTTGTTTTGTATATTTATCAATGATATTGATAAAGGTATATCAAGCCTCTACTAATGCTAAAACAACCTTCACTGTATAGGACGGCATTTAACAGACATTTTGTACTCCAGTTTGCAATATAGAGAATGTTTATGAATTTTCATGCTCCTGTTGAAAATCTAACATAGTATGAAGGTGGATAGAACAAAACCAAAAAATTAGAACTTAAAACTCAAACTGAGTGGACCTGCATCTCAACACCAAATGGGGGAAGGAGGGAGGACACACACACAAGTTTCTGATGTGAGAAGCCATAAAAATTCATCTAATTTTGACAAGATTCACACCAAGACCCTTTTCTACAGAGTGTGGCAGAAAGAAATCCTACTGCTGCACTAGTCAAAATAGAAAGACTTGCAAGTTGGTTACTATAATTCTGTAAGTCTACTGTCAGAAGTGGCTTCCAATTGGGAGTTGAGGGGAAAGTGCCTTCCAATTGGAAGATAAAGGGAAAGTGACTTTTGGATGTGTAGCAGGATGGTTGGAGGTAGACTGCATAAAAACATTGAAGTCAGAACTTTAGCCCATGTGCAATTCTTCACAGTTGGCATTAAAATGTGATTTCTTATTAATGAGTTAATTCTTTTAAATGTCATATTAATTTCATTTCTGAATTATAAATTATGCTATCTGTTAATCTTTTTATTGAATTATAAATTTGCCAAAAAAAAAAAAAATTACACCACTAAGAGAATGAGAACCATGATCATAATGTGAATAAAGTAAATTAAAACAAAATAATAAAATGATACACTATCACATGCCTGTTTTAAAACTAAAATCACATTTGTGAGAATTATATCACACAAATCAGCAAATCTTGCATGTAAACTAACTGGAATTCTGAAAAACTAGTTTATATTTTCTTAAACAGTAAATAAGTCACTTGTAAATTTAATTAGATATTTATGAGTGTAGCATCAAAGGGTATTTTTTTTAAGAGCACCAAGTAACTTTAACCTGCATAATTGTAAGTTCATTTACTGCACATCCATTATCACTCAGAGATTTTCTAAACATCAATATCTTGAATAAATAATACCATATATTTAACAACAGTGTGTATTCCAAATCATAATGTAATCTTAATTTCTTCATATTAAAAATACATCATAAATTACAGGATTAATGAGATTTGAAAGTTCAATTTTTTTTTATATATCAGTTTGAAATATACAACCTGTATCAAAAATAGATAAAATAAACAAACCTGGAGAAGTTCAGATGAAGATAATGCTTTGGCAATATCCTTCACATCATCTGTAAGGGCACGAATTCTATTGAACGTTGCAAATGTTGCCAATTCAATATCTGTAAATGAGTTGATAAATGTTAATAACAATGCATTAATAATAATTCCACACTGAGTAGCCACTTTATTGGGTACACCTACCATTCTCATGAAATGGAGCACCCCTTCAGTTATGGCATTGTGTGGTTGTACCATGTAATATAAAGCAAGTGAACAGATTGCGTATGAATGCTGTATGTGGGCAATCCACCAGGAACTAATGGGGATATGCTACGCTGAATTGGTCAAGAAATATGTGCTTCAATGTCTCTACCCCATTCCTCTTTATGCAGCAACTATTTGCTCATTGGCCTCTACAACACACTTCAATAAGTTCCTCAACCTGGAATACTAGCTCTTGAAATGGCTCAACTGATAGGTGGAACGGCACCAGGGTATGTCTGCCAGGGGCAAAGGTTGATGACATTGTAGAGCAGATATCATCTGTTAAGGGCACAAAAGGTGATATAGTTGTACATGTTGGCATTAATGATATTAAGAGTAGGAGACCGGCAGAATTGCTTAACAAGTACAGGTCACTGTTGAAAAAAAGCCGTGAAATAGGGTTGAATTTGAAAGTGTCTGCAATTCTGCCCAGACACGATAGGAGGGGGTATATGATGAGAGCCTTGTCGATCAATTCAACCCTGGAAAGACTGTGCAAGGCTCAAGGGGTAGAATTTTTTCAGCCTGGTCTGTACTTGTTAACAGGAGAGACTGCTTCTACAGGGATGGGATACACTTAACTAGAAAGGGTGCAAGAATATTTGCTGATGCTATAAAGGCAGTGTTAGGTGGGTCGGAAAACTGCTAGCTTGGGGGGATACAAGGACTAATAGATTAACAGTAGCCACTGGCAGAGGTGAAAGTGATTCTTGCACTGCTTCTATTGGAATGAGCAGAAGCCTGGAAAACAAGATGCAAGGTATATCAGAGACTGTTGAGAGTCATGCGGTACAAGTAAACACATGGGTTGTGTTAGGGTAGCTAAGAATAGGAACAGGTGCATGTATACTTGCAGGTACACCAATGCTAGGAGTTTGGTAAATAAATTTAATGAATTTGAGGTATTGCTCAAAGCATTAAAGGCGGATATTGTTGAAATATCAGAAACGTGGCGTCACACAGAAATAAGGAATACAGACTGGAATTTGGGGAGTACAACGTCTACAGAAAGGATAGACAAGATAGGAAGGGAGGAGGGGGTTATGCTATTAGTTAAGAAACACATAAAATCCAAGGAAGTGAAGCCAGTCGACATCGCTGGACGGTGCAGTGTCGAGTCAGTTTGGTGTGACATAAGCATTGGGAGATCAAAATTGAGAGTAGGAGTGTGCTATAGGCCTAATGACTCTGATGAGTATAATAAGAAATTGAACAGGGAAATAGAGTGGGCCAGTAAATCAGAGAGTCTTATAATGGGGGATTTTAATTTCCCAGATATTGACTGGAATTTGTGAGTTGCTTACTCACACACTAGCAAGGCTTTTGTGGATTTATTGGATGATTGTTTTCTACATCAGCATGTTTGGGAGGCAACTAGAGGAGTAATACTCTTGATTTGATTATCAGTAATGATTCTTCATGCAGTAAGAATCTGCAGATAAAGGAACCACCAGGTGGCAGTGATCACAGTGTGCTGAAGTGGGATTTACTCAAAGAGGTAACTACCATCATGGGTAAAGGGAGGGGTTTTTGCTTTCATAAAGGTGACTACGATGGTCTGAGACAGTATTTAAATTCTATACAGTGGGACCAACTGATGATGTTACTAACAGCAAATTCAAAATGGAAAGCATTCAAAGAACTGATCTTGGAAGCTACTAGGCTTTACATACCAACTAAGAAATATTGTTCAAGGTTTAGGCCTAAATGGATGTTAGATGAACTACTGAGACATATGGCAGAGAAGAAAAATGCATGGGATACATATAAATTAACATGTGACACAGAAGCCTATGATAGATATAAGTTGATCTGTAACCAAGTTACAAAGGAGGTTAGGCAGGCGAAGGCAGATTACGAGAAATCTTTGGCAAGGGATGCAAAGAAAAACAGCAAAGAGTTCTTTACTTATGTAAACTCTAGAAGGAAGGGGATGAATCAGATTGGTCCACTTGATATCGATGGTTCAACTGTTGATGATCTTGCTCAGGTAGCTAACAAACTAAATGAATATTTTGCATCGACATTCACACATGAGGAGTTATTGAGGGAGGGGAATGAAAGAGGTGTATTCAACTCTGGCAGTAAGCTAGATAATCTTGTAATAACTGAGAGTAAAGTGGAGGAGAAATTGTTGAAGATAAACACAAGAAAGTCACCTGGGGTGGATGGGATCTATCCAGTTATATTAAAGGAGGCAGCACAGGAAGTAAGCAAACACTTAGCAAACTTCCTTAGTCCAAGGAAGACTGGAGTTGTGCAAATGTGATCCCAATTCACAAAGGAGGGTCAAAGGCTGACACAAGTAATTATAGACCCGTAAGTTTAACTTCTGTTCCAGGAAAATTAATGGAGGCACTGGTTAAAGAAGCACTGCAAGATCATCTAGAAAAGACTTCAGTTGTAGCTCAAACAGCATGGTTTTGTTAAGGGGAAGTCTTGCCTGACCAATTTGATTGGATACTATGATGCAGTCACAAAAGAACTGGATGCAGGGAATAACTTTGATATTATATACTTGGATCTTAGAAAGGCTTTTGATACTGTTGCACATGGAAAACTGCTACACAAATTGGAACACAATTGGAGGCAAACTGCTGTTATGGATAAAGGTGTGGTTGAGGGGGAGAAGACAGAGAGTGGTAATCAATGGACACTGCTCATCGTGGACTAATGTTATTAGTGGAGTCCCTTAGGGTTCAGTGTTGGGTCCATTATTGTTTTCTGTATTTATAAATAATATTGATGATGGTATATCAAGATTAATGTCCAAGTTTGCAGACGATACAAAGGTTGGCAGGGTTGTTAAGGACACTACTGACAGTATGCTGCTGCAACAGGATCTGGAAAGGTTGAGCAGATGTGCTGACAGGTGGCAAATGAAGTTTAACACTGACAAATGTAAAGTACTACATATGGGAAACAGCAACCCCAGAGCAACGTATCAACTCTGTGGTACTACACTACAGTGGTAGAGAATGAAAAGGACCTGGGGGTAATTGTGCAGGCAGATATGAAGTTCTCTGAGCAGTGCAGATTGGCTACAAGAGTAGCTCATGATGTCTTGTCAATGATATATAGGAATTTTTCTAGAAGGGATAAGGAGGTGATTATTCCCTTGTATAAGGCAATGGTCAGGCCACACCTTGAGTACTGTATACAGGTCTGGAGGCCTCATTTCAAGAAGGATGTAGTGCTGCTGGAACGAGTACAGAGAAGGGCAACAAGATTAGTGAATGGAACAAAGGGTTGCTCTTACGAAGAAAGGCTTAAGTTTTGCAAATTACAGTGTCTGGAGACTAGGCACCGGCGAGGTGATCTGATAGAGGTGTATTAAGCCTTGAATGGTTTGAACACGCTCAATGCTGATGGGATTCTTCCTCTTGCTCAGAATAAACACCTGAGAGAGCATAAATTCAAATTGAGCAAAGACAGATGTAGGATACATGTGTGGAAATTTGTCTTTAGCCAGCGGGTAGTTAGCTGGTGGAACAGAGTTCCATCCCTTGTTGTGGAAGTTGATAGTCTAAATAAATTTAAGGCTCAGCTGGACAGGTATTTTGAGGGAACGGAGGGATGAAGTGGAAGTTTTTTTTTTTTTTTTTTTTGGCTGATGCTGCATAAGCTTGCTTTCTTGCATCATATGCCTCTGTTAATGCTAACTGGCAGACCAACAACTAGTACACTATTTCTAGGGCCCAACTCTACATCAATCTCGAAGTCACACCACGGAAACGACAAATTGTGGAAGATAAACTTCTTACACTGACCAAGCTAATCACAGGATGACTTGACATCAGTGACCTAATAAAAACTCCCCGAAATGCCAAAAGAAGTCAAATGGACACAAGACTCCCACTGAGTATCAGTTTCAGCAACCTCACAGGCCTGAGACGCATGTTCCCAGGAAACATGGTTGATTTGATCAACAATCTAACCATCAACCTGGATAAATTCTACCAGCAGCACATCTACAAATGCCAGAAGCTAATGGACACATACATAAATCTATCGTTATGACTCACAGGAACAGCACCAAAAGGAAAATATGGACTGCCTCAACCAAGGAAATACCTTTTTGTACATATACAGTAAGTAAACCCCTGCTATTTGCGGGGGCTACGTTCCTGAGAAATGCCACAAATACTGAGTTAAGGCTCCAATAGTAATAAAGGGGTTCCGTTCCAAAGTATGAAATACATAAGAAAAACTAATCTAAAATTTTGTCTATGTAAGTATTATATGTACCTTCATAATATGACTATGTACATAGACAGTACATAGTGAAATGCAAGCGTAAGGCATCGAAATGAAAATAAGAAACAATTTAATATTAAATTAATATTTACTAGAAATTTCAAACAAGTCTTTCAATCCAGCGCCTTTGCTATAGCTAAGAAACTTATCCCGCCAGTTCTGTCACCAGTTTTGCTAAAGTTTTGATAAAGGTGTTTTGCCTTTTTACGAATGATGAGTGAACTTAAGGGAATTTTATTTTGAGTTCGGTCTTCTATCCACAGATTTAAAGCTTTTCCCATTTTTTCTAATTTAATATCACGAGTTACAGAGCAAATTTTTGAAGCAATTAGCACGTTTTCACGGACACTACAGCGGATTTTTTTCTTCTGATTTCTTGATTGATCGTACCGTTGACTTATTGATTTCATAATGTTTTGCCACTGACAAGACACTTTCACCATTAGAAATTGTCTAATAACTGAATTTTAGTCGCTAATGTCATCACCTTCTTTGATCTTTTCACAATTCCCTCGTTATTCGTAGCCATATTTTTGTAGGGGTTAGAAAAGAATTTGTCCACAATAAAGTCACTTTCTTCCGTTAACACGCTCGAAAAAGTCTGTTTACACTTACATACTGCAAAATGGTAGATTTTTCACTTTTGTAAGCAATATCAATTTATAAATTGATAAATTTATTCAATTTATAAGCATATAAATTAAAAGCAAACAACGAAACCTTCCATGACAAGCGCATAGCACATACTGAACAAGGATTAGTGAGAAACATCCACGCTCGTGATTTTGTAAGCCCTCTCCCCCCACCCACCGAGCGCTGTTTTGACAGGGAAAGATGATTTTAGCCACGCCCATGTTTTTTTATGGCGGAAAATGTTCACGGTGATTTAAAATTCACATTTTTTTAGGTTTCATTTTATATTAAATCAGCAACCGCAAATACAGATACCACAAATAGCGGGGGTTTACTGTACTTCACGTTTTTGTCCAGCTTTTTATCAAATATTATCTTGCTTAGTTTGGGGTACTACAGTATTCCACAATTTTCAAGTATGTAATTAAAGAATTCTGTAAATACTGTTCCTTTCAGGTTAAGCACACATGTGGCTCCATGTAACCCCAGACATATGTCCCTGCAATGTAATAATTACCCTCCCCCAGCTGAATGCTGTCCAGGGGGTGGATCTAGAGCACAGCAATAAACAGATAATAATAATAAGGTCTCAGGTTTGTGTACTTCCTGACAACAATAATAATAATGTAGATTATTCAGTGTGCGATTGGACAACATGAAAGTTTAAGTGACTCTGAATGTGGAAAGGTAACTTGTACCAGACACGTCAATATGAGCATCTTGGAAACTGCAACCTTGATTGGATTTTCATGTTCAACTGTACATGAACTGCCACAACAAAATAGTTTAATAACATACCATTCTCAGGTGTATTGGACAATTCTCAATAGGTCCAATATTAGGAAGAAGAATATATAAGGAACCAAGTATGCCATCACATATACTGAGAAAATGGGAGACCATAATCTTGGAAGCTTCAATTTATATATCTTAGGTGGTCTCCCAAGTCATCAGATCTTAATCAAACTAAGGACCTATAGGATGATGGGGAAAAAAATTTTGAAGTAGAGATTCACAACCATCCAATTTTCAACAACTGTGAGAATCATTTGAGTCAAAATGGACATCTCTGTTGCAAGCCTTTTGCACCTCGTCAAGTCCATACCACAACAAATCCAGGCTGTTCTGAGGGCTAAGAGTGCCTCCCACTTGCTACTAGCTGATGTACCTAATAAAGTGGCCACTATGCATTACGTCTATATTCAGTACACTGTATTAACTCTTGCTATTCATTTATTAACAAATCATTTAACATCACCTATAGATTGCTTAATATATAAAAATTTTTCATGTAAAGAGGAATACAAAATAATGATTACGAAGTCTTAAAAAATGAATTAAGGTTATAATAACTTGTAATCTCATACACACTCATGAACCAAACATTATGACCACCTGTTTTCACAAGTGGATGCATCCTACAGCATCTAGGAGTGATGAAACTGATTGGTGCCACATATTATATAGTGATGGCATGGGTAATGCCTGTCAGTCCATCAGTAAAAAGTCCATATAATGAAGAAAGGGACAGACCTGATGGTGAATCATTCCTGGTGGAAATTATTTTCAGTGCTAGGAAGGTGGGGCCAGCATCTCAGCAACCACAAACATTTTCAGCTGATCAAGGGCGGCCTTAGTGAAGGTGTGACGGGAATGGTCTGAAGAGGGGTAGATAACCACCCAGTATACTGTGACAGGGAGACTGACACTTGTTGAATGTCAAGGTGAACAGTGGCTGGCACGTGCTGTCTGGGACAACAAACAGATCATGATCCGTCAGTTAACAGTGGACTACAACCAGGATTCACAGAGAAACATTTCCGAGCACACCATCCAGTAGATACTCTTGTAGATAGGCCTATGGAGTAGGCAACCTGTTCATGTGGCCATGATGACCAAGAATCAGACACTTGCCTGCAGTGGGCACGGGAGCACATACCTGAACAATGGATGATGGAAAAAGTTGCCTTGTCTGATGAATCAAAGTTCCATCATTATTATGCCAATGAATGGGTGCTTATTCGAAAGCAAGAAGGTGAAGAGCTGCAACCAGACAGCACAGTTGGAATAAAACATGCCAGCATGTTTTATTCCAACTGTGCAGTGGTGGGATGGTTTGGGGGATATTTTCATGGACATCAAGGTCACCAGCATTGAACTCAGCCTCCACCCGATCCTCCCTTGGCATTGTTCCAGACCAAGTTTTGCCCTACTTGGTGCCCATGTATCCAGATGGCACTGGACTCTTTCAACAAGAGAATATCACCTGAACAAGGGAATACCCAATGTCACAAGGTCCACATTGTTGCAGGAATGGTTTGAGGATCATGTCCAAGCATTTCTGTGCTCTCCTGACTACCAAATTCCATCAACATCAATCCTATCAAATATTTGTGGGGATGCGGTGGAACATAGCATTTGCCATTCCACACCAGTTCCTCACCCTGTTGCTGAACTCGGGAACATCCTTCTGTTCAGCTGGTCCAGGATACCTGGGGACACCTTTTGTGGTCTTGTGGAATCAATGTCATGATTACTTAGGTCCAGATGCAAGCAGTTATGGTAAAACTAGGCCCAACACGCTATTAAGTAGGTGGTCATAATATTTTGGCTCATGAGTGTATACAACAAAATAGATTGTAATCCACTGTAATCTCATAACCACAAAATAATCTAATAATGTGCCATTCTGCCAGCAGATGTCAACAATACAGGTTGGCAGCAGTCAAATGGTGTGAAAAGTGTTTTTGTGGTGCACATTTGATCTCCTTGATATTAGTGGAGCAATATTTGGATAGCACAGGTTATCTGGAAATTGTTTCTGACCAGACACATCCTTCACAGCTGTAAATGGGTTCTTCAAACAGGATAGTGCACCATGTGACAGGGTCAGAACTGTATAGAAATGGTTCCAGGAACATGAGAGTGAATTCAGCCTACTGCAGTGGCCTTCCCAGTCACCAGGTCTCAATCCAATTGAGCACTTGCATAAGCTCTTTGGAGTTTGTTAAGCAGGTGCAAGCTCTTTACCTAAAAATTGGCCACTCAGTGTATATGGTGCACTTGCCCAGTGAATTAATTTCTTAAATGAGGTGGAATGAAATCCCAACTTTTAAATTGTTCTGTACTTGTGACAAAAAAATAGTGAGACTGGCATTAAGCCAATGACAGAGTAAAAAAAAATTATGAAAAGCATGTTGCTGAATAAGAAATAATGAATTGTTTAAAACTGGCAACAGGAACAGGGGAAGGAAGTTCAGGAAACTTACTGATGACAATTTCTTTAATTGTATTAAAGAATAAGCATAGTAGAAGTGGAAAAGTTAACTGAATCAATAACTCTTCAATTTAACAACCAAAATATTAAATTGAATATGGTACTTTTCTGTTAATTAAAATGGGGAAAACATTTGAATCCTTTATTACACTACAATGCATAAATTGTACTATATAATCTATATATTTATTACTATTGGTGATGTGGACATGTATGATGTCTTCCGTAGGGTGGTCCATGAACACAAGTTCAACTCTACCATAGTACACAGTGATGATATAGAAACTCTGTAAAAATGGCTGATGTGCAGCGCATGCATGTAATGTTGTTCAGTTGTTTCAAGCCCAGTACTTATTCATGCCAGGGTAGGCCACAACCATGGTTTTGTATAAATAAATTTTAAAAAAATCAATAAAATGAAATAAAAACTATAAAGCAATAAAGCTAAATAAAAACAACATAAATAATAAAAAAAAAAAAAACATCCCACACTGCCAGAGCCCAACCTACTAATACCAATGTAACCATCCCAAAAGGGATGATCTAATGACACCTACAAACCACAACCCCCCCCCCCAAAGGAGAGGCAATGAGAGAGAAAAAAACAGAGCTCAACCTAGCAGACTCCATCCTCAAAAGGGACCCATTATTTCATGAAAGAGACCTTTAAAAAAATTTCCAGGCATGGAGGCATGTTCAGAAGGGATTTGTTATTGTTAGGTACACAATTTTCAGCATTATTAATGAAATATCATCTACAAAGTCTTACAAACAAAATCCAAAAGCAAGTGACAAAACACTTTTTTTATTAGTTTGTCTTTCTCTCTCATACATAAATATTTGTGGGGTTTGTGCTTTATACTCATTGCACAGGTAGCAAGAGTATAAAGCACAAACTCAATCTTCATGCTCTCTACAGAGAGGGTTTTCTGAGTCAGATACACCAAAGGCATAGAGTTTTGTGTTAAGTGATCAATGATTGGTCAGGAGATAAGAGAGTGATATTAGGGAAGAACCATTTTTTTTTTTATATTATTTGTACTAGTAAAAGTTATCTTGGGAATAAAAGACTTGGTGACCATTCCTTTGGGAGAAGCCAACCAGCGCATCTACTGGTTGTTCAAATAACTTGTTATAATTAACAAATAATCAACTGATAGCCATAAACTGTTTTTAAAACTGACAGTTCAACTTCATTACTCACCTTAAATTAATAATATCCATTGGCCAAATGACACCTTGGAAACAGGTGTACTGAAATTGCAAACATTTCTTCTCACTTAGAATTATAAAATCCCATATAGCACTGGCTGTCCAGAGTTCTCCCAGATTTCAGCACAAATATGCCCAGTATCCCAGCAGAATATATATAAGGAAGCCAGTACAGTACAGTGCTAGATCCACATTCACTGAGGAAATGGGAGGCCATGATTTTAGAAGCTTTGAGTTAAAAATGATCTTAGGTGGCCTCCCCAGTCACCAGATCAAGTGAATTGAGCACCAGTGGGATGACATAGGAAAAAAAAAAAAACTTTTTACACTTTATTGAGCCCATGCCACAATGAATCTAGGCTGCCCTCCTGAGGGCTAAAAGGGAGGGGGCCACTTGCTACTAGATAGTTATACCTAAAAGTGGCCACTGTGTCTATATACAGTATATTGTACCAGCCATTGCTGCTTATTTATTAACAAATTATTTAATATTTACAGATTATTTAATATTTCAAAATTTTCCATGTAAATAGGAACACAAAATAATGATTACTTAAGTCTTAAAAATGAATTAAGACTATAATCACTTGTAATCTCATAACCACATAAAATAGTCTAAAATAATGTCAATAAATATTATTTAATTCGTGAACTTTTTTTTTTTTTTTGCACAATGCATGTATCATGGCAATGTTCTTCACAAATAGTGGGAACACATATCACTTTTTTTCGGTTTTAAATCTCAGTTATGGTGAAGATAAATTCCTGAAATAATTTTCGCTATCATCAGAACAGTAAACATTTTGATAAAAATTATTAGCCGAACATTATTCTAGCTTTGCCTTACTGAGTTTTACAATTTTTTCATCTTTTTTCAAATATATCCTAATGATTAACTTGACTGGCATCCGTTATTCACCAAACAATTGGCAATAAAACAACCTAAGGCAGTCCTAAACTCAAGCAGGCTATACAAACAAGCTTAAACCAAAGGCAATACAAATGATATTTTGTTTGCTTCGCAGAATTCATACTCCAGAACATACTTTATCAAATGGAAGTCATATCTAATCCCCAATCTCATACTAATTTTAAAACCAAGAAATAAAACGTTTTTTTTAAAAATAAAAAATAAAAATAATAATAAAAAAATATATATTTACTCTAGATCAGCGGCTCCCAAACTACTGAGATCTACAGATCCCTTCAAAAAAAAAAAAAAAAAAAAAAATTTGCAGACCACTACGTATATATAATCACACATTACTTGACACCCTTTCTGAAAGCTTCATGGACCCTCTGGAACTGGTCTGTGGACCCCCACAGGGGTTTGCTGACCCCAGTTTGGAAAACACCTCTAGATGAATAAGGGTGTTTTGTAACATGTGGGCTTTACTCTCAGGATTGATTCAGGAACTGAAAACAATGAAGAATGTTTATATGGACATATGCCAAAAATTACTTTGTTTCCAAGTTACAGCCTATTTTGTGTTCCAAAAATTAGCCACCTTACCTTTAAAGAAAGGTGAAGTGTTCAAAAATTCCAGGTACTGTTAAGATTTTCTGGCATTCTAGTTCCAGATGTTGGTGAAGCATTTCAGTATGGTCAACGGATGTCACACGAACAAATGATTTCAGATGACCTTACAACCACATGGAAAAGCAGTTTTCCATGATTTTTCTTAGACGTAGTATTGCAATCGTGCAAAAAAAAAAAAAAAAGAGACAAGCAAAATTGATGGTACATATGAAGTTTGAATGCCAAATGGCTAGAATTTTCTAATGCTATCCCACTTATATTGTAATGTGATTCTTTGAACCCCAAACATTGCGTTATAACAGGTTTCACCTTGTATATTAGCATTACATAAGCAAAAACAAGTACAAACAACGATCATTAAATATGAACATTCTTATGTGCAAATTATACAAATTTTGAGTTACAAATAAACATTCAACAAACAGCTCAAATAAAAAGGCAAGTTCCTTTTGATTAGATCTATAAATGGAATTATATGGGGTATTATATAACTATAAATTTTATATAAGTTTATATAACTATAAATATAATTAAATAACTTTTCCATGTGACAATATTATAGTTTATTGAATTAATAAAAGTGAGAAAATAATTTTTTTAATTATAAATTCCCTAACTCTAGAGAATTCAAACTAATACAGAGATGTTTCTTAATTCTACTAAAAATTCTGCCTTTGAACTCAGATAGAGCTTCATAAATTGCAAAGAAATGATAAAAAATTAATAAAAAGGTAATATAATAAAGTGGAGCTTTAAATTACTACAATTTCTGATAATTTCTGACCTTTTTTGGAACAAATTACCTGAAAGTGTGTGGTCCCCTGAGTAGTGAATTTTCTGCTAGCAGCTGGCTCTGTGGAGCGAGTTTCAAGAAATTTTGAAAATCCATAAAAATGAAAACTTTGTGCAAAAAAGATTTTAAATATTAAATGTACTTATTTCAACCTACAAGGGGTATTCAATAAATTATCTACCTAAGATACTTCCCATAGTTATATTTCAATGATTCATGATTTATCATGTTCCTACAGATCTCAACTTGAATCATACTAATTTTGATCTCACTATGTTTTAGGTTGTGTTGCTGTAACAGAAAGAAGGAAGACAATTGCATGTATCAAATTATGGATTTGCTGAAATTAGAGCATCATTCAGTCATCAAGTTTCTCACCAAAGAAGGAAATGGGCCAAAGGCCATTCATGAAAGGATGGTGGCTGTGTATGGCAAAAGTGCACCTTCAGAGTACTGGGTGAAATTCTGGTCAAAACAATTCAAGTGGGACAGAGTCCATCGAAGATGATCCATGTCCAGGAAGGCCTGTAACAGAGACCACTCCAGAAATGTGCCATGCTGTGGAAACTTGTGCTGAATGGCAGTTTAAAGGGTCCCAAATCTCTAAGGAATGTGACATATCTGAGAGGACAGTTATAACCATCCTCCATGAGCATTTGGAGATGACAAAGGTCAGTGCAAGGTAGGTCCCCAGATTTCTGACTGCTGTGCAGAAGCAATTCAGAGTACAGTGTTGTGAAGAGAATTTAGAGCTTTATGGAAGGGATCCTGAAACTTTCATCTCCAGAATTGTTACAAGAAATGAAACATAGGCTCATCACTGGGATCCTGAGACCAAGCAAGAATCAATGCAATGGAAGCACAAGAATTCTCCCCTATCCAAAAAATTTCAGACAACCTTCAGCTGGCAAGATTATGGCCACCATTTTTTAGAATGCCAAGGGTATTTTATATACATTCACTACTTATAACACAAGCAGACGGTCACTGGAAAGTCATATGCATCCCTACTGTACATTTCCTTTATGACCTGAGGGATCTCATAAAGGAAAAAGACCGTGGAAAATTGTCCATAGGTGTGCAGATTCTTCACAACAATGTACCAGTGTACAGGTTACATGCTGTTGCTGCTACTTTGAGGGACTGTGGCTTTACAGAACTTACCCATCCACCTTACAGACTGGATCAGGCCCCCAGTGGTTGTTTCTTGTTTCAACACCTCAAGAAAAACATATGTGGATGTCGCTTTTTCTGCATTCTTTGATGGATAGGACAAAGACCTTTATTTGTCTATATTTCCTCATTGCCAACAAAATGGAACAAGTGCACTGAACTTTAGGGGAGTTGCACTGAAAAATAAAAAAAGGTTTTTGCCTCTATCTCATTTCCTTCATAAGTAGGTAGATAATTTATTTAAGGCCCCCTCATAATTACCCAATATTAGAATGAAGCTATTAATAATCAAATCAGAAATTTTTTCGAAAATCACAAAAAATGTTTTAAATATTTGTAAAAATCATAAAATATCATAGAAAAACAAAAAAAAATCATAAAAGACAAAAATTTGTAAAAAATCATAAAACAAAAAAGAATAGTTTTTTGACATAATACTATATTCTCCATCTATTTATGTATCACTTTAGTCAATATCATCAACTTTGGATCCGAATTATTGAGAATTTCAGTTTTTGTTAGTCAAAATAGGATAATGGCTAATAGGTGCACTCATTTTCTCTGATTTAAGATCTATTTTTGTGGTGTCATCTATTATAAACTGTGTCTACTAAAATAATTTGGAAACAGATAAGAGATATAGCATTTACTTGAAGATTTTAAGATAATTTGTTCAAAAACAGACATTATTTGTAGAAAAATAGATACGTTTACTTCAATATGGTAACATAGAACACTTCCGTTTATATATATAAAATTTTATTATATAAAATCATATGTATTTTAATAGTACATATTTTATATGTGCTTGAAACAACCTTGAAAAACATGTACATACACCACAAAAAGCTAAGACATTAGTTTTAAAAAAAATTAAGATATCCATTTTAAAATTAACTACTATAACATTAAATAAAGCCAATTCTTATTTCCTTAATTGAAGAACACCCTTACTGTAACTACATTACATAAGCACACAAACAAACAATTAGTTATACACATCTCACAGTACTGGTTGCATTAAATTTTCTTTCTGCTTAAGATAAAATTTTATATATATAAAATCATTGGTAGGGAATTCAAATCATTGGTAGGGAATTCAAATTTTTAAATCTGGTAAATAGGTAGTTCTAACATAAAACTAGATAGCATAATATGTATCACTGCATTTACAAATCTGTTAGATAGTGTAGTATTGATAATTAAATTTATTAATCTTATTAATTTTTCATTGTTAATCAATAGTATTCAATTGGATATAATGTCCCAACCAGAGCAGCAAAGCAACGGGCACAAAGTAGTAAGAGTGCTGTGACTCAGGGTGTGATTCCTCAATGCATCACAGCCAAAAAACATGTGCAACTTGTGAAACATATGCAGACCTTTCTGGAACAGGACATAATCTAGCCAAGGAGAATGTCTTTGTGTGTGCTAGGTGCAGAGAGAGAGAGAGAGAGAGAGAGAGAGAGAGAGAGAGAGAGAGAGAGAGAGTGTGTGTGTGTGTGTGTGTGTGTGTCAAGAAATTAGGTGCCAACTCAGAGTTCTGATGAGTGCTTGTGAGAGTTTGAAAAGTCAGATAAATGCCCTCAAAGGCATTAGTATTAGTATTAGTAATGGCCACATGGTGCAAGAAAGCCTATGGCTTATGCTGCACCAGCCAAAAAAAAAAAAAAACAAATAAAACAATGATAAAAAAAATAATAAAATAAATAAATAATAATAATTAGTAAAAGAAAAGGAAATTAAACCTATCATCCTATGCACTTCCATGACCCGAAGGTACTACCCAGATGACCTTTGAATTTCCCCAAACTGTCAGCCTCTACCATCCATGTAGGCAACTTATTCCAGTAATTTATAACTCGCTGGCTAAAATAAAACTTCCTGCAGTCCAATCTAAACATTTCCCCCTGTAACTTGAATTTATGTCCCCTAGTTCTAGCATCATTTATAACCTTGAAACTTTGGTCCTCATTCATTTTACTGATGCCTCTCAGAGCCTTAAACACCTCAATCAAATCTCCTCTAAGGTGCCAATTTTTCAAAATCTGCAACCCACATATTCGAAGTCTTTCTTCACAAGGACACCCTTTTGCCGATCTCGCCAGGCGAGTTAGTCGTCTTCGCACCCTTTCAAGAAGCTCTATGTCTTTCTTTAGGTGCGGTCTCCATACCTGAACACAGTATTCCAAGTGTAGTCTAACAAAAGCCTTATATAATGGGATTATTACGTGACGGGCTCAAACCCCGGTCTAATCAAGAAGCGTGTGCTACGCACTGTTGCTCCTTCCCACCTGGCTACGGAGGCGCCAGGAAGTACTATAGGTTATAATACCTCTCGTGTTTGGGGTTTTCATAAAAAAAAATACTCTTGATTTGGTTATCAGCAGTGATTGTTCGTGCATTAGAAATTTGCAGATAAAGGAACCACTAGGTAACAGTGATCACTGAGTACTGATGTGGGATTTACTTAAAGATATAACTACCATCAGAGGTAAAGGGAAGAGTTTTTGCTTTCGTAAAGGTGACTGCAGTGGTCTTAGACAGTTTTTAAATTCCGTACAGTGGGACCAACTAATGACATTACAACGGCAAATTCTAAATAGGAAGCATTCAGGGAATTAATCGTAGTAGCTACTAGGCTTTTCATATCAATTAAGAAATACTGTTCAAGGTTTCGGCCTAAATGGAAGTCAGATGAACTAATGAGACTCGTGGCAGAGAAGAAAAATGCATGGGATGCATATAATTATTAGTTGACACAGAAGCCCATGGTAGATATAAGCTAGTCTGTAATCAAGTCACAAAGAATTGAAAATTTGTAAAAATTAAAACTTTGTACATGAATGATTTTAAATATTAATGTTCTTATTTTGACTTGTTGCCCAAAATAAGTGTGAAAAAAAAGTATATCAAAAAAAAAAAAAAAGAAAATGTAAATATAAGAAACTTGCTACTTTTTTTGATATGATAATATCCTCTACATCAGTTTATATATCACTTGATTCAATTTCATCAACTTCTGCATCTGAATTTCACCTATAAACCCAAATCAGACAACAGAGGCCAACAGTTGCAATCACCTCCAATTTTCAAAACTATTTTGATGCTGCCTTCCATTATAAAATGTGGACACAGTTCTTAAAACACAAGAAAAAAATGGCAATAAAGTGCCTACTAAATGACTGAAACAATTCATACATATTCTTACATAAATGAACATATCCAACCTTTTTGAAATGACCTTTCAAAAAAAAGGTTGAATATGTCCACAGTTGTTCAACCTTTTTATGTTTTCACATGTAAAATGTACATATATTTATATACTCTTCAAATGGTTAATTATATAAAAATATGTTAAGTGAAAAATGATTTTAAAAATGTTTATTTCAGTGGCATTGGTTATTAATAAAAAAGAGAATTAAATGTGTGAATGGCATAACTGAGATATTCTATATCACTAAATTAAAATTAAAAAGTAGTACTATGTAAAATATTTGCAAAAAAAAGAAAGGTTCTGTTTATCTGCATTTCTTTATGAATTTGGATATGTTGTTCCAAATATGACCTTAGTTTTTGCATAGCACCAGTTGTTTGCCAGAAATATAAATATGCAATAATATTATATGAGATTTATACATAAATACAATTGATAATCATATTTAGCAGTTATGCAGGCTTGAACCATGGTCCATTCAAAGAGCATGTGCTTCTGCACTCTCACTCCTGAGCACTCAGCTAGGTCAGACCAATTCAATCTTTTCTAAGAGTAAACAACAAGCTAAAAAAAAAAGAAAAAAAAACTGAAAAAAATCACAAATTAAAAAGTACAAACCCTCCTTGGGTTTATCAAAAACATTTCCTTAAAAGTGTACATTTGAACGTCTTTGTCTTTTGTCATTGATCTGATGGTCCTGAACCAAGAACCAGACACATTCATCCATCATAGCTTCATTCCATTTTCCTTGCTACCTCTTCGCCCTTTGACTATACATTCTGGTGGAATCTTTCCCCATGCTCTTTACCAGAACTGCCCAGATTTGGCCTGAAAAAAAATCAAGATGAGAGTGAAATGGAAACAGACATTCCACATTCCATTTTTCGGCAATTTCCCATCAAATTGTCAATTAGTTCACTCTTAAGGTAACAAAAAAAGCTACTTGCTATAAGACAAAACAACTGAGTCATTTCAATCAACATCAGTCATTTTCTCTTCTAGTGCCTGTGAAGCTAATATCTGCTTTACTTGTGGACCAATAAATATGCTACCTTTCCCTTCTGCACCAGACAGTTTAGTAAAGTAGATTATATATGCTTGAAGTTGCCGCTTGAAGGATCCAATGCTTTTATAAATTGTTTGATCATTCACATCATGAAATAGAGTGGTGGAAATAAGGCTATCTATTAACCAAGGGATTGTTTACTTAGGCTATAACTTAATTTTAGAAGACTATTCTCTTCTCCTCTAGTACTGCTCTACTGCCCTGCTGCTGCCCCAGATGCAGAAAAAACAAGGAAACTTAGTGAAACCACTCTGAAAACCCAGAAGGAATCCCAGCACTGTGAAGTCTCCACACACACACATGCGCACGCACAAATTATAAATTATTTTATTTTCTCTAACACATTCTTTACATTTCCACAGTTTTTTTAAACATAAAGAGTGTGCAATAGTAATAGGTGTATTTCCAATGTGAAGTAAAACAGCTTTCAAACTTTTGCTTGAATTGTTTATGAAAAGACCACTCTTCTGAACTGTGATTAATACCAATTTCTTTATGGAGACCAATCAAATAAAAACAATGGCGTAAGGATTCTGCAACAATGAAAAACATGCATAACTGACATTTCTCTTCTTTTTTTTTTTTTTTTTTTTTTTTTTTAAAGGAGTGGAAATCTAGTAGATTCCACTCCTTTAAACAATATGTCAGGAACTTTCCACTGGATACATTTAGACCCAAGTCACTCACTTACTCATCTTGCTGATTAGTGAAATGTGGCATTTTACTTGAACAAACTTCTCAGATATCATCCCAATTATTCTGGTCACCACATTCATCAGCCAAATCTGAAGATTTTTTTCTGGAAGGTGGACAGGGAATTGGCAGATTTGCATTGTGTGGCAGTGCTGCAATAAAAGATTGTTGTCATGCATTACAGCTTTTTGATCTGTAGATGTTTGAGTGGCAGCCATCATGATAGTTTGTGGACTCTCTCTCCATATTTGAGGTATAGCAAAGCACACTTATAATTACCATGAAACTATCTGACCCACAACTTGTCTTGATTACCCATAGGCATTTCCAAATATACGCACATGCACTGCAAAACTTGGTGTCACCAATGGCACTATGATTCACCTGCTTTAGACCAATATAATATCCAAAAACATAACAGAACAAATTAAGAGAAAACCACAAAAAAATTGATACAAATAATATAGGCTTTCATACTAGTATTAATAGTAGCAAATGATGCAAGAAAGCAAGCTTATAAAACATCAGACTGAAAAAAAACTCCCACATTATCTGTTCCACCCACTCTAATAGTTCATCCTTGAATTTATTCCAACTACCACTTCCACAAAAACAGATGGAAGTTTGTTCCAACAATCAACCATTTGCTGGTTGAAGGCAAACCTTCACACATCTATCATGCAGCCAACCTTGCTCAATTTGAATTTATACCCACTCATGTGTGTAGTCTGAGCAAGAGGAAGAATGCCATCAGCATTGAGCTTACTCAATCCACTCAAATCCTTCAATACATCGATCACATCACCTTGCAGGTGCCTAGTCTCCAATGTTGCAATTTACAGAACTGAAGCTTTTCTTGGTAAAAGCACCCTTGTTCCTCCACCAATCTCTTTGCTCTTCTCAACACCCATTCCAGAAGGTCTACATCTTTCCTAAAATGAGGCCTCCAGACCTATATGCAGTACTCAAGATGTATGCTAACCACTGCCTTGTACAACACGATAATCACCTTATCCATGCTAGCAAAGTTCCTGTATATCACTGACAAAACCTCAAGAGTTATCCTAGCAGCCTCTCTGCATTGCTCAGAGAACTTCATATCTGACTGCACAATTACCCCAACAATTTTTCATTTCCATGACGCTGAGTGTAATAAAAGCATAGTTGGAACATTAATCTGGGATTACTTCTACATATATGCAGTACCCTGCATATATGTTAATGCAGGGTACTGCATATCTGCACATGTCTCAGACCATCTGCCTAATATTTTGAGTTCTTTTTCCAGTATCTTACCTTGATTACTGTCATTGACCACCCTGACAACCTTTGTATCATCTGAAAAGCTAAGACATTAAGCCTGATATACCTCCATCAATATCATTAATACATATAGAAAACAACGATGGGCCAAGCAGTGAACCCTAGAGACTCAACTATAACATTAGTCCATGAGGAGCAGTATCCATTAATAACCACTCTCAGATTTCACAAACTCAACCACCCCTTTATCCAGAGCAGTAAATAGCTCTGAATGCCACACTGCTCCAATCTGTACAGCAGTCTTTTATGAGTAACAGTATCAAGAGCTTTCCTAAATTCCAAGTATATATCAAAATTATTTTTCTGCACCTGGTTCTTTTCTTACTACATCATATCCTGTAACCAATCAAATTAGTCAGACAAGATCATTCCTTAAAAAATCCATACTGTGACTGAAGTAAAACTACACTCCTGTCTAGATGGTTCTACATTAATTCTTTAATGTAGAACCATCTTTAATGTTTAACCAGTAAATCCATTATTTTCCCTGGAATAAAAGTTAAACTAACAAGTCTGTAATAACTCATCACCTTTTGATCCCCCTTTGTGAATTTGGGATGCATTTCCAAATCTCCAGTCCATAGGAACCCCTCTTGAATCCAAAGATGCTCTCATAATTATGGATAAGGGTTTGCTTATCTCCTTTGCTGCCTCCCTTAATATAATTAGATAGATCCCATCCTTCCCAGGCAACTTTTTTACATTAAGCTTCAACAATTTTTCTTCCACTTTCTTCTCAGTTATCACAAAATCATTTAGCTCCCTGCTAGATTTTGATGAACTTCTGGCATTTTCCCTCCCTAAAGAACTCCTCATGTAAAAATGTAAATGCAAAATACCTATACAGGTTATCAGCAACCTGAGCAGGATCACCAACAGTTAAACCATATACAAAGTGGACCAATGTGATTCAACCTCTTCCTTCTACTGTTAATATAAGTAAGTTTTGCTACTTTTCTTGGCATTTTTCACCAGAGAATTCTTGTAATCTGCCTTAGCTTTCCCAACTTCCTTTGTGACTTTATTACAGACTAGTTTATATTTACCACAAGCTTCTGTATTACTTGATAATTTACACTGCTTTTTTTGTAAAACAATAGGTGCCGGTATTGATTCTTTGCTATCAGGAAAAATTGAAAATTAAAAGGATATGAAAAGTACTCTAAAAAAAATTTTTTTCCCCCTGATATTGTTACTTTAATAGTAAAGTTTTTGGAATAAGAACAACAAATTAAGTATATTAACACAGTTTATTAAACATAAATCTATTATTCAAATACTGTATATAAAAAAATGAGTAAAATGTGAGTAAAATAAGTAAAAAATAATAACATAAAGTAAAAATAATTTCATAATAGTTTTTGTAGAATATTCCAAATTTTTATTAAGTTCTCATCTGACATCCTATGCCGGCAACCTTTTTTTCTGTTCCGTTTCTGATCTCATTAAAAGAAAAGAGAGAATCCAAAGAGTCGCACCTCAGCTCAAGCTGGGAGGAGGGGGGGGGAGTGTTTTTTAAGAAATGGAACAGAGTGGGAAGATGTTTATTAAAAAATATATATTTTGAAATATTATTTATTAATACTGAAAAAAACATAACAAATATCCAATTAGGTACAAATTAATGTGACTTTTGCTGATGAACTTCTTGAGTGAGTCTCTCAACATCATGCGAGTATGTCGTAATTAAACATACTAAGCTTTAAACATGCTCACATTGTTCAGACGACGGTTTCTTGATTTATTTTTAATATAGTTCATGTTCAAAAATATTTGTTCTCTGAAATACGTTGAATGAAAAACTGAGAGAAGTCCAAAAGCAAATATTTCCAAATTTATATGTGGGTCCGGTAAGCTACACCATGCATCGAACACAATTTGGTTGCATTTTAAACTCATCTATTGCCGTCCATTTGTGTAGAATTGAAAGGGCAGCCTTTTGCCTCTCCAAATCCTCAATTTCAATTTTAAGGCATTTTAGTCTTGCACTCCACATATCCTTGATTTTTAAGTCCTCTTAACTCCATTTAAAATTGTTCTTCATGTGAGCTGTAAAGTTAAAGAACTGCAGTTACATGTTAAAAGAGCTGCATGCGGCTCGCGAGCCGCAGGTTGCCAACCCCTGTCCTATGCCGACCTCTTTTCTTCCTCTTTGTGTGTCGGTTACTGAATGACGTTTCCGAAGCAGCCACGAATTGACATATTTCGCTAGTCGAAGCAGGTCAGCGGTGGGTCTACAATTTTGAAGAAACAGTAGTGAAGAAACCGTTTTTGTCATCAATGAAGCTCTGGTTGGGCTGGCAATCAGATTCATTTGTGAAAATCCTCGTTCACATTCACTCGATAAAACTGGTATTGTACTCAGAGCGTTCATCGATTCTTCCGAAACCTTCTTATCAATTAGGTATCCCCAAATTGCATTTAACTATAACCTAATTGACAATTTTCTAACTTCATTTTCACCAAATGCCAAAAATTCATGTTTAGAAGGATTAATACCTTCGTTATCCTCGTTTTCCCTCTATCATCATTGGTTTTGTCACTAGTTCTTAAATTTGAATTTTTTTCTTTTCTTTTTTTTTGAAACTGCCCAAAATGTGACCATGTAAACAGAGATTGGGATAACACACTTCCGCGAAACAACAGATGTTTATTTGTCGGGGTAAAAGAAAATCACTTTTCTAATTCTCGAATGGGGCGCTTACAGTTGATTCATAGTGGTGACCAATCTACAGCCCGCAAGGAAAGTGACATAAAACAGCATTTTAAATTTTGCTAATTATCAAAAACATTTTCTCATTAAATGTTTTGTTCAGTAAATGTAATTGTGTATTGTACTTAATAAAAGTTTCGAATATTTTCAATTTTACTTTTACATGCAACAAGATATGGAAAATGTAACACACTAAAGAAATCTAACTTTGAATTTTTTTTGAATATGGCCCCTGTACGGGAAAAGTTTGGACACCACTGCAGTAGAAGGTGGACCAGGGCCTATTGGGAATACCCTCTTGATCTGCTAACTGTTGAACAGCGCAACTTCTCCGTATGTGCGACAGGTAGTCAGATAGGTTTTACCAGGTACCACTAAGTTGTAGAATGCTAATCCCTTTAGCTCTCTTAATTTGCGCAGCAGCAGCACTAATTGCCTGAAGGTCAGAAATGCGAACAGTGTGTAACAAATTAATTCTCTCCTAATCCGTTTGCTATATGAAAATTTTCTTTGCTCAACAGAAAGTATTTCAAAATGTTACTTCCAAGGGGAATTCAAAATAATTCACTATAAAAGGACTTCGTTAAACAGAGGTCCGACTGAGTAATTTAGAATTATAAAAATGGTTATACAGTTTTATACAGAAAATATCTTAACAATAGACAGTAAAAAATGCAAATTTAATCAAATGATTTTAAGCTTATCTGAATAGCAGGTAAACATGTGAAAAAAAAATTTACGGAATATTACAAGTTTCGAAGTGAACTGCATCCAAATGCCACACGTCACTGTTAATAAAGGTGCCGGTATGCCGTACCGTTGCGTACCATCCCAAAAAAAGCACTGATAATTTATATGCATCCCATGCATTTTTCTTCTCTGCCACAAATCTCATCAGTTCATCTGACATACATTTAGGTGTATGCCTTGAACAGTATTTCTTAATTGGTATGAAAAGCCTAATAGCTTCTATGATTACTTCCCTGAAAGCTTCCCACTTTTTATACAATATCTGGACCAATCCATTAACAGTTTTAGTATATTCACCATATACTTTGTAAATTTGCTGTAGCAGTATTTCTAAAACTAACTAGCCTTAAAGGCTATCTGATTTATATAATTTTATGGCAACAATTATGTACAAAGAATGTGTTGTATAACATAAAATCAGTATGCAAATTACTACTAATCTTTCCATCTGATTTTAAATTTTTTAATTTATTTTTGATATTTGTTCTTATTTTTATTACAGGATTTTTATCTAAAATCTGATACGTTCCCATCTTGTAGTAAGCCACTTAACTTATTATTATAATCAGATTTGTTCAAAAGTACTACAGAATCTTTTATCCACCTTCTGGATGACTAATTTAGTATTTTGAACTAATTGTTTCAAAAGCTACAATCATCCTTATTCAAATTAGAAGTTGTTTCATTTCCTATTAATAACACTATTTGCTTGAAAAGTTTCTTACTATCTTAAAATAGGAATTATAAAGAACTGTTTTAGTGGAACACTGCAATTTAAAACTTTATAAAGGAGATCGCATTCTATTTCCATAAGGTTATAATCAGAAAGATTTATGGTAAATTGATTGCAATTTGGAAAGGTGTTACTCAAACCAACTGATTGTGGGCATTATTGTTTTAGGAGCATTTGCCATTTCTTTTCATGTCTTTTTCACTTAGAGTATTAGTGTGAAATAATATTCTTTTCTGAAAGTGTTGATAAAAGGAAAGCCACATTCCCTCATTTACGCTATGTTTTAAATGTCTCATCACTTTGTGAATGTAGTACAATAGATGTTTAACAGCATATCTGACAATTTGCATGCCTACATTCTATGGTTAAAAAGGCCTATGCGCTCCGGATTCATATTGATAAAATAAAATTACGGCTTTCTCAGAGCGAATTGTAACAGGTTTAATAAATATACATAGAAATAAAGCTTTGTATGTTTCTATGTATATTTATTAAACCTGTTACAATTCGCTCTGAGAAAGCCGTAATTTTATTTTACCAATGCCTACATTCTTAAACACTCTCTCCCCCCCCACCCTCCCCCACCTGAAATTTCTATATGACTTTCCTGTATTTTTATTTGTGAATGTGTACATTTACAAAGGAAGATAATCCATATTTTCTGTTGAAAATAAGTATATGTTTCATAAAAATTAAAATGTTTGGTGGGAAAGGGGGAGCTAACACATGACTGCCACCAAAATACATTACAGAAAAATCAATGGCACCAGTGGGATCAACACACAAACACAAAATACAGAAAGAAACATTTAAATATAAACAAACAATTTTTTTGTCACATAGTGTAATAGATAATTCCACATAAGGTCCGAGCTTAAATTGTGAAATTTATTGGATACTAAAACAATTTCCACTTAATGACTAATGAGTAAATGAGGTAATCTCTGTATTAAAACACACTGATAACTTTGCTCTAACAATGATGTCTCAAACTGAACTATGGAATTTATTAACAGGTACTGAAAAATGTGCCTGATGTGTCTTGAAAAGCAAGAACAAGAGAATGCATTATTTTAATACTTACATCCATCTTTACTTTCTTCAAGTAATCCACTCATAAATTTATCTTTGTGCAAATTTGAATCACTGAAGTAAAACTCCATCTGGGAAAAAAAAAAAAAAAAAAGTTCTTTATTCATTGTTCATAAACAATACGAGTACAGTCCATATGTAATATGTTCATATAAAACAATACATTCCATTATGAAAAAACATAGTAAAGCCAAAAATTTAACAAAGGCAAATAAAGAAAATTCTTAACATGAAAATGACAAAATGAGCTTGGACTGTTTAGAAATTTGGAGGTAATTTCATTGTCTATCTTTACAAGATAGTCAATATACAATATGTAACACATTACATTTCATTCATGTTCAATTTTTTTTTTCTTGGATTGGATTAATTGGATTTTTCCACTTTCTGTGATTAATAGAAGAGAAAAGTAAATAACTTTTTTTATTTTTTTTATAAAAATATACAAAAAGTAATTCTTTTTACTTCACTGAATGTTCCTGATGTTTAAAACTTGAAGAATATATTTGTTTTCAAAACTGTAGTGGATATCTGAATTCAAAATGCTCTTTAAAATGAAACAAACTGTTTTCTATAAGAAGGTTCTTTCATCTAGTTCTCAAGGTTGTCATTCACAAACATGCTTAAAATTTATGGAAACAAAAAGGTTAGATATAGAGGGATTTGTTCAGGTTATATTCGGAATGTGTAATTCTGAGGTAATTCTGTGAGTTCTAATGTTTCTGGACTTTGAAAACTGGATTAACATATCCAACATTTTTAAGATATACCTTTTTCAAAGTATTTAGAATTGTTGGAACCATACTTGATAGACAAGTATGGTTCCACAACATACTTGTTGTGGTTTCATTGCAGTTATCTGTTCAATGGTTGAGCTGATTCATATTATAAAGGGTTTGCTGGATTTCTCAGTGGTTGGATATGATTCTAACTCCCCTAACTTTTGTTTGCAAGCTGCTTCTTTCTTTGTTTTAAACTCCTCAGTAAAATTATACTGTAGAGTCCTTAGCTCTGGGACAGTTCCTAATATTTGTAAAATCTATAGTCATTCCTGTTCCTAAAGTTACAAATCCTATTTGTATCTGATTATAGGTTTATTTCTGTCTGCTCTCCCCTTCTTGAAAGGATTCAGTTTTTGTCTCGTAGCATTCAACAATTACGTGTTTGTAGCAGTTTGTGAGTAGAGTCAGTTGCCACAGAATTCTAAAGTACTACTTGCTGTTTTTTGATATAGCTTTGGCTTTTGACTCAATTCAAGTTTCTGCAATTAGTGATGCTTAAGTTTCATTTTGGGGTCACCAGTAAAGTATTTTTTGGTATTTTTTAAGGTATATTAAGATATTAAGCCATATTAAGGCATTTGTTTGTCAGGAATTTGTTTTTTCTCAAATTACCTCTGATAATTTATGAACTATTAAGGTTGCAATTCCCTGTGGTAGTATTTTATCAGCATTATTATTTCCTTCAATGTTAGCTTCTTTTCTCTGGGATGATGATAAATTTATTCAGAACGTGGTTTTGACTGTGGAGGTAGAGAAGTCACATGGCTTAACTACACAGCAGTTGCAATTTTCCATTTAATGAGCTTATTAAATACTTCCATTGTTTTAGGTAATTATCAATTCCCTGAAGTCAAAATATGTTCTTCAGTTTATCACATTTCTCCCTTTCTAACAGTTTTTTTGGTTGAAGATTATATTACAAAAATTCACCACTTCCCCTTTAGGGAAGTGTTGATTTTTTGTAGATTATATGCAATCCCAAACTATCCTTTAAAGTCTACTTTGGTTCAATGAGGATTAGAATCTTGAAGGCTTTTTTGGAACTTCAAGTTATACATCTCTAAAATTTCTGGCCACAATACACTCAAGTATTTTTTGTTTTATGTCTACCCACTTATGACGTATGAATCAACTATCTGAGGTAATTGAGGTAATTGTTTTGAAATGACATACAGTGTATTCCAGGAATATTTTATTAGTTAATGCTGGGATACCATCAATACAAAAGCTCTGGAACTTTCAAACAATGAAATCTGTGCTTGATTTGATCTTCTTGCTGGACTACATGATACTCTTAATCCAAGGATATTTATTCACTGGAGGATTCCTAGGCCTTCTCTGTGATGACTCCAGCTTTATGCTTCTCCCTCATTAATAGCACAGCAATTGTTTTTTTTTTTAACAAAACAATGATATTTTCTTCACTCAAGAGTGACCCAGACTTATGGACATATGAACTTGGCTATAAAACTTTACCGAGGTGGAAATTTTGAAGCAAACACTGAAAGTGATGTACATGTTAAAGATTATTCTTTAACCTGTACATTATTGTTTGTTCATTGTAGTATTTACTTAGTGTACTGATTTTTCTGCATCAGTTTTCCCCTCCCTGCTAAGTTAGATTTTAATTTTCATCTCTACACTCTTTGTTAAATTGTACCAGGGTAGCCAGTTTGTATTTTATCTCTTTCATTTGGCAATAAATAATATTTTATTTACACACACACCTCAACATACATTCACTCAACTTTCTTTAAATGTCTTTTACTTAGTTCCTCCTGGATTTTAATAAAAACTGAAATACATGTATTTTATAGATCTTTTACACTCACTAGCTGAAAATTAGAAACCTTCTGCAATTGGTACAGATAATTAAATGTACAATTAAATGATTACAATTTCCTTGGTAATTGGTAAAAATGCTGTGCACTTTCTTGGAGGTGCCTGATGGCAACTCTCACCTTCTCCCCTTCTCTTCTCTTTCTGCTATTCTCTGCTGTTTGATCCCCATTCCCTCCCTACATACTCTTGTGACTTCCTTTTCCTGCTTATCTCAGGATTTTCTCCTCTGAAATGCCACTTAAATCTCCCCTGTAACTCCAACTCTCCTACTATTATCCCACTTTCTGGTTCTTGGGATACCTCCCCCCATCCCTTGCTTGCAGGAGGTTGAAAATCATGCACGTAGATTATGAAAAAAATAAAATATTTTAACATTACAGAGCAGAGCACTACACTGAATAGAGAGGGAAAAAATCCATGAAAATATTCAAAACTTCCAAAGACAAGCATTTTAAGATGAAAAGATTTCACTCTGACACTGGCTAGCTAGAGAGAGAAAGCAATATAAATTCCTTTAGAAATCATTCACCTTTCAGTTTGTATCTAACCAATATTTCATTTATTCTTGTACCCATTATATCGAATAATGAATAGCATTCAAAAGCGCACTACGTATCACTCATGTGCTTGATAATAGTTAAATGAACAGGCACACTTATGTATAAAATGTCAGTGAATTATTTCATTTTAAAAAAAATCATTTAAAAATATACATTTGCAATTTAAAAAATTGTACTGCTCAGAGTTTTGTCTAATAGAGTATTAAAATAAAAGATAATATTACTGGGTGAACAATTTTAAACTGTTTAAGATTATTAACACTATTAAACGATGTAAAGGCATGCCCCCAAGTAAGGATGAAATAGGTGCACCTGCTTGTGTGTTCAGAATGAACACTTGTGAAAATTTTCTGAAGTGGACAATACACTATAATGAACCAGTAGCAACGTTATCCACAACTAGAATATTATATTGCATAATCTTTCTACAGCAGTTGAAGATCTATGCACTTCATTGCGAGTGAAACCATATAGTATTAGGTTTCAAAAATTGGGAATGCTCTGATCAATGCTGCTGATTTAACATTCTACTGTATCTTTTTTAACTATAGTATACAATCTCTCCAAAATTTCTTCAAATTATAGCAATGAAGATTTATCTAAACTTACCTGTTCCTTGATTTTTTTATATATCTTTTTCATCCTCCTCCTCACTTTTTTTTCACCTTTGTTTCCTTCATCCCCATTACGATCTGGCTTTCCAATCTCTAATTCCATGCTGATTGCATATAGCAGCTATAAACCTGTCTCAAAAAATAATCTTGATAAGCAGATGCCAACATATCTAACTGATAACAAATTGTAACAATGCAAACAGCATATTTATAATATACATATGAAAAACTGTTTTACATTTTCAATCTTCACTCTCCAAATCCCACCACCACCAAAAACACAAGAATTTCATTGGTCAGCAACTAATAACTACAGTGACATACTTGTATGTTGGGGTTGAATGAGAAAGTTAGCATTAGTAGAGGCATACGATGCAAGAAAGCAAACTTATGCAGCATCAGCCAAAAAAAAAACCTTCCACTTCACCCCTCCGTTTGTTCAAAATACCTGTCCAGCTGAGCCTTAAATTTATTTAGGCTATCAACTTCCACAACAATGGATGGAAGTTTGTTCCACTAGCCAACTACCCACTGGCTAAAGGCAAATTTCCACACATCTATCCTACATCTGTCTTTCCTCAATCTGAATTTATGCCCTCTCAGGTGATTATTCTGAGCAAGAGGAAGAATCCCATCAGCATTGAGCATGCTCAAACCATTCAAGGCTTTATACACCTCTATCAGATCACCTCACCGGTGCCTAGTCTCCAGACACTGTAATTTGCAAAACTTAAGCCTTTCTTCGTAAGAGCAACCCTTTGTTCCATTCACTAATCTTGTTGCCCTTCTCTGTACTCGTTCCAACAGCTCTACATTCTTTTTGAAATGAGGCCTCCAGACCTGTATACAGTACTCAAGGTGTGGAGTACTGTGTGGAGTACTTTAACTGAAGTTAAAGAGCAATTAAAAATACTGAAGTTTACAGCAGCTAGAAGTTGGTGCTCAATAGAACGACAAAGGAGGTTAGGGAAGTCAAGGCTGAGTATGAGAAAACCATGGCTAAGAGAGCAAAGGATGGGGTCAAGGAATTTTCAATGTATTTGAACACGAAGAATAAAGCGAATCAAATCGAACCCTCATGATGAACTGAATAGCTATTTTGCATCAGTCTTTACTGATGAACAAGCCTTTATGCTGAGGAGAGTCTATGCAAGCGAGGCTGAGATAGATGAAATTAGTGATTTCAAAATCACACACGACTGCTTATTAGAAAAACTTTCAGCCTAAATGCAACTGGAGTTGATACCAATTTTGAGGAACCCAGCAATTTTGAAGGAGGCCAAAGAATGTATTAAACAATTGACACTAATTATGAAAAGATCATTGGACTTCACAGATTTCTCTGGATTGGAGAAGTGTCAACGTATCATCAATACATAGGATAGGATAGGATATGTGGAACAGGACCAGAATATGTGTGCTAGGGGCAAAAGCAGACGATATCTGCTATATCATCTATTAAGGGCACAAAAGGTGACATTTTTTTACAGGTTGGTACTAATGATATTAAGAGTAGGAGATCTGAGGACTTGCTTAAGATATTTCTGCTTGCTCAGAGAGGGCATAGATTCAAATTGAGGAAAGACAGTTGTAGAATAGATGTGCGGAAGTTGTCCTTTAGCCAACAGGTAGTTGATTGCTGGAACAGACTTCCATCTGTTGTTGTGGAAGTTGATAGCTCAAATAAATTTAAGGCTGAAATAGACAAACACTTGGAGTGACCAGATGCTTACTTTCTTGCATCATATGCCTCAACTAATGCTAAATACACCAAAAGGACACAATTCACAGGGTTCCTGGCAATGTGATGCTGTCACCCCTCTCGCTAGTGGAAAAACCCACCGCTTGGCAGGTATATAGCTACACTGCATCACTGCATTCATGCAGACAGTAATTTGATGTCAGTATGGATTAATGTCGTGAGTTAACCGACTTTGAAAGAGGGATGCTAGTGGGTGCCAAACACATGGGTCACTCTAGTGTGGAGGTGGTACAGAAATTGTACTGTCCCCATTCAACAGTATCAAGAGTGTATCGGGAATACGGCATTTACAGAATAACATAAAATTGTGGACAGCACTGTGGGCAGAGAAAGTTGGTGGATGAGTGGCTGTCGATGTCTGTCTTGCATTGTTTCAGCCAACCGGAGAGTGACAGTGGCACAAATCACCGACGACTTCAACGAGGGAGGTGGCAGAAATGGCTCCACCAAAATATCAGGCAATCATTAGCCACAATAGGTTGCGCGCGTTCTCTACCCACTCAATTGCCAACTGAAGACGTAATCCAACGAAAGTCTCCGTAATGACTATTGGCCCACTATATTATTTATTTAATTTCAACTATTTTTCCCTACTTTAATGACAACCAAGGATTAGATGTGTACACACCTGCTTCCTTGCACCTATTCTAATTTCCAAAATAACACTTTATTTTTGCCCCTCCCTTAGTCTTTTTAATTCAACCAATCAACCTAAATATTAACCAACCCTTTCTTGCACCTATTCTAATTTCCAAAATAACACTTTATTTTTGCCCCTCCCTAGTCTTTTTAATTCAACTATTCAACCTAAATATTAACCAACCCTTTCTAATTAAACCATGCAGATTTATTCAAGGTGAGTACCGCTTATTTAAGCATTTGCTATTTTATTATTAGTCCATCTATATGGTATTTTAAGATATCTAAAGCTTTGTATTGTATATGCATAAGTTAATATATTTTATAATAATTATGGGCTCTAAAGAATTAAAAAGTGAAATAAAAAGAAAACACTTTACTTTAACTATCATTAATAAGCTCAAAGTGATAGAACACCTTGAGCTGGATATCATCATTCTTCTCTTTCTTGGATGTCAGTCATCGTGAAACAGGTGGGTATATGGGATGTGTTAGAGTGGCTGGGAATAGGAATAGGTGCATGTATACCAATGCTAGAAGTATAGTAAATAAATTTGATGAATTTGAAGTGTTGGTCAAGACATCAAAGGTGGATATTGTTGGGATATCAGAGACGTGGTGTCACACAGATATAAGGAATGCCGAACTGGAATTTGGGGAGTACAATGTGTACAGAAAGGATAGACAGGATAGGAAGGGAGGAGGTGTTATGCTGTTAATAAAGAAAAACAAAATCAAAAGAAGTGCATCCAGTTGATATAGATGAACAGTGCACTGTTGAGTCAGTTTGGTGTGACATAAGCACTACGAAAGCAAAAATTAGAGTAGGAGTGTGTTATAGGCCTAATGACTCCAATGAGTACAATGAACAATTGTACAGAGAAATAGAGTGGGCTAGTAAATCGGAATGTCTTATATAATGGGGGATTTTAACTTCCCAGATATTGACTGGAACTTGTGGGTTGGGCACTCAAACACTAGTCAGACTTTTGTGGATTTATTGGATGATTGTTTTCTGCAGCAGCATGTTCGAGAGGCAACCAGAGAAAGTAATACTCTTGATCTGGTTATCAGCAGTGATCATTCATGTATTAGGAATTTGCAGATAAAAGAACCACTAGGTGGCAGTGATCACAGTGTACTGACGTGGGATTTACTTAAAGATTTAGTTACCATCAGGGGTAAAGGAAAGGGTTTTTGCTTCCGTAAAGGCGAGTACAGTGGTCTCCAACAGTTTTTAAATTCTGTACAGTGGGATCAACTGACGATGTTACCAACAGTAAATTCTAAGTGGGAAGCATTCAAGGAATTAATCGTGGAAGCTACTAAAAGTTTCATACCTATTAAGAAATACTGTTCAAGGTTTAGGCCTAAATGGTTGTCAAATGAACTAATGAGACTGTAACAGAGAAGAAAAATGCATGGGATGCATATAAATTATCAAGCGACTCAGAAGCCTATGGCAGATATGAGTTAATCTGTAATCAGGTCACAAAGGAGGTTCGGCAGGCGAACGCAGATTACGAGAAATCCTTGGCAAAAGATGCTAAGAAAAACAGCAAGGTTTCTTTACTTATATAAACTCTAAAAGGAAGGGGATGAATCTCATTGGTCCATTTGATATAGATGGTTCGACTGTTGATGATCCTGCTCAGATAGCAAACAAACTGAATGAGTATTTTGCATCTACATTCACACGTTAGGAATTATTAAGGTTTGAAAATGGCAGAAGGTTATCAAATTGTAGCAGGGTGCTTAATGATCTTGTAATAACTGAGAGCAAAGTGGAAGAGAATTTGTTGAAGTTAAACGTAAGAAAAGCACCTGGGGTGGATGGGATCTATCCAGTTATATTAAAGGAGGCGGCAAACAACTAAGCAAACCCTTAGCCATAATTATGAGAGCATCCTTGGACTCAGGGGAGGTTCCCACGGACTGGAGATGTGCAAATGTATCCCCAATTCACAAAGGGGGATCGAAGGGTGACATGAGCAATTACAGACCAGTTAGTTTAACTTCTGTTCCGGGTAAAATAATGGAGTCGCTGGTTAAAGATGCATTGCAGGATCATCTAGACAAGACTGCAGCAATAATTCAGACACAGCATGGGTTTGTTAAGGGAAAGTCTTGTCTGACAAATTTGATAGGATATTATGATGTGGTTACAAAGGAACTAGATGCAAAAAATAATTTTGATATCATATATTTGGATTTCAGGAAAGCTTTTGACACTGTTGTGCATGGAAGACTATTGTACAAATTGGAGCAGAATGGTATTAAGGGTAAGTTGCTACAAGGAATAAAAGGATGGTTAAGCGCGAGAAGACAGAGGATGGTAATCAATGGGTGCTGCTCTTCTTGGACTAATGTTATTAGTGGAGTCCCACAGGGTTCGGTGTTAGGTCCACTGTTGTTTTGTATATTTATCGATGATATTGATGAAAGTATATCAGGCTTAATGTCGAAGTTTGCAGATGATACAAATTTTGGCAGGGTTGTTAATGACAGTAATGGCAGTGTGCTACTGCAACAGGATCTAGATAATTTGGGCAGATGGGCTAAGAAGTGGCAACTGAAGTTTAACCTTGACAAATGCAAAGTACTGCATATGGGTAGAAGTAACCTCAGAAAAACGTACTAACTTTGTGGTACTACACTTAAGGTGGTAGAAAATGAAAAAGACCTGGGAGTAATTGTGCTGTTGTTATGTTGTTGTTGTTATTTTGGTTTTTAGGAGCATTAGCAACTAAGGCCATATTGCTCCGGGATATGCGGTGGTCATTCTCTGACCTGTCCGCATCCTCCATATTTGGTAGTGACCGGCTCGAACCCCGGTCTAATCAAGAAGCGTGTGCTACGCACTGCTGCTCCTTCCCACCTGGCTACGGAGGCGCCCGAGTAATTGTGCAGTCAGATATGAAGTTCTCTGAGCAATGCAGACAGGCTTCCAGGGTAGGTCATGGGTTCTGTCAATGATATATATAGGAATTTTGCTAGCAGGGAGAAGGAAATGATTGTCCCTCTGTATAAGGCAATGGTCAGGCCACACCTTGAGTACTGTGTACAGGTCTGGAGGCCTCATTTTAGGAAGGATGTAGATTTACTTGAGCATGTACAGAGAAGGGCAACAAGATTGGTGAGGGGAATGAGGGGATCCTCTTACCAAGAGAAGCTTAAGTTCTGCAAATTGCAGTGGCTGGAGACTAGGCATCTGCGCGGTGATCTGATTGAGGTATATAAGGCCTTGAATGGGTTGAGCACGCTGAATTCTGATGGGATCCTTCCACTTGTTCAGATTACGAACCTAAGGGGGCATAAATTCAAATTAAGAAAAGACAGAGGTAGACTAGATGTGCGGAAATTTGCCTTTAGCCAGCGGGTGGTTAATTGCTGGAACAAACTTCCATCTGTCGTTGTGGAAGTTGATAGGTTGAATAAATTTAAGGAGGAACTGGACAGGCATTTGGAGGGAATGGTGTGATTTTTTTTTTTTTTTTTTTTTGGCTGATGCTGCATAAGCTCATACATTTGCTTTCCTGCATCACATGCCACTACTACTACTACTACTTTTTCTTTCTCTCTCTCTCTCTCTCTCTCTCTCTCTCTCTCTCTCTCTCTCTCTGGCGACTCCGTAGCCAGGTGGGAAGGAGCAGCAGTGCATAGCACACGCTTCTTGATTAGACCGGGGTTCGAGCCCGTCACCACCAAATATGGAGGATGCGGAATGGTCAGGGAATGACCACTGCATATCCCGGAGCAATATGGCCTTAGTTGCTAATGCTCCTAAAAAAACAAACTCTCTCTCTCTCTCTCTCTCTCTCAGGGTAATTTGGGAATCTTTTTTGGCTTGTGCATGCAGCATAAGCCTCAAACTTTCTTGCACCATATGGCTAATACTGTAGGATAGTCAGAGAGTTCTTCAGCCAACAGTATTACCAGACATAACAACCACCCTGTTTATTTGGTAGCAATACTCATCATGATGTAGAACCCCCAATCAGGGAGAAATAATATGAGCAATAATAAAAAAAATAATAATATAATAACTTGAAATTGGTGTTCCTGGAAAAAAAATTGCTGAAGAATTTGGTACTGGCCAATAGGCTATGTCAGATATTAAAAAACAGAATCTATAAAGACATTTCCTTTAAAATTCCATGTAGGGAGTGATAAAAGCAGTGTATCAAATAGATAGACATAAAAAAGCCAAAAGCTGGAAGAAGCTGTATTAATTAAGTGGTATTCACAGCAATGATCAAGTGGCGTTGGCGTGCGACACCAGTGCCACCCGATAAATGTATAAAAAGACAATACACTTATTCATATTGCATTGCCTTTTTAAAATGCAATACAATAAATAAATGTATTGCATTTTATAGATAAATGTAAATGCTTTTTATAGATAAATGTATTGCCTTTTTATAGTTTTTAAATAAAGGCTCCAACAGTGATATTTTTTAAATTTATTTTTATCAGCACTACCTATATCATTAAATTTTCCATTTATTTGTGTTCTAAGTTTTTTTTTTTTTGTCTTTTAGGACTATCTTTTGCTTCACTAATCTGGATGACCTCTCTCTCCCCAATTACTCCAGATTAACGAGGATTTACTGTATCTAGAATGAAACTCAACAACCACTCTGGCTTCCTATTATAAGAGTTGCAATAGATGGCAAGAGTTACAAGTGACAACAATTTTGGTGAGTGCAATTGTTTAGTTCTATATTATTCAAAAAGCATCTGAAAGAGATAAAATCAACAATTTGCTTGAAATTTCAAAATTATTGCTACACCCTATGTCATTCCAAACAACAATCAACTCTGGATCTCGAAATGATCATCACAGCAGAGTCTCAGAGTTAACTGAGTAGCAAATTTGCCTCTTTCAGTGAAAATATTCAAATTAAAAATTAATTCAGCAACTTTAGGTTGACTGGTGGATAACAATGTCATATACCCAAAACATTATCACATACACAATGAAAGGAAAAAGCGTCTCTAGATAGACTAGAAAAATCCAGAGTGGTATACTATTATCATATCATTTCATTTCATTTTAAAATAAAACTAACACTTTTACTAATTAATAAATTTCCAAATTTTGATTATTTCAAACACTAACACTGCCAATAGTAAGTGTGGGGTGTCTAATTTATGTAGTTGTGTTGGAATGTTCACAGAACATGCAAAATTGATGCAACTCAGAAAGGAAGTGTTTTCTGGATATATACACACACTTCCTTACTTGTTTTGAAACAGAGAACTATTTCTAAAAATACACAAAACACAGCTGTAACTCAGAAAGGAAGATTTTCCAAGCATTTATATAAACTTTACTTGCTTTTGTATATAGAACTGCACCTACGTACTTGTTGGTGAAATCTGGAAATATCCTACATAGTTTTGGTTCTCATTACAATTCCAAAATCAGTCATGACATATGTATGCACACATGCATGTATATATGCATATGCACATACCAACCATTTTAACAGCACAGAAATCACATTTCAATATATTATTAGATAATACACGTAACTCTGATTCCTGTAATCCCTACACAGCTAAAGACACAGGCATTAGCCAAAATGCAAACCTATGCTGCAGAATCGGTCCAACAGGTGGTATGCTTGCCTAAGGAATAAAGTTCATGAGTTCAAATCACACCTCTAGCATGGATCAAGTATAAAAGGTGCAATATTGTAGTTGTGCAATTCCTTGGACTCAGGGGAGGTACCCATAGACTGGAGATGTGCAAATGTGACCCCAATTCACAAAGGAGGATCAAAGGCTGACACAATTAATTATAGACCTGTGAGTTTAACTTCTGTTCCAGGAAAATTAATGGAGGCATTGATTAAAGAAGCACTGCAGATCATCTAGACAAGACTTCAGTTATAGCTCGGACACATGGTTTTGTTAAGGGAAAGTCTTGCCTGACCAATTTGATTGGATACTATGATGCAGTCACAAAAGAACTGGATGCAGGGAATAACTTTGATATTATATACTTGGATCTTAGAAAGGCTTTTGATACTGTTGCACATGGAAGACTGCTACACAAATTGGAGCAGTGTGGCATTGGAGGCAAATTGCTGCTATGGATAAAGGGGTGGTTGAGGGGGAGAAGACAGAGAGTGGTAATCAATGGACACTGCTCATCGTGGACTGATGTTATTAGTGGAGTCCCTAGGGGTTCAGTGTTGGGTCCATTATTGTTTTCTGTATTTATAAATAATATTGATTCATATCCAAGTTCGTAGATGATACAAAGGTTGGCAGGGTTGTTAAGGACACTACTGACGCTATGCTGCTGCAACAGGATCTGAAAAGGTTGAGCAGATGGGCTGAGAGGTGGCAAATGAAGTTCAACATTGACAAATCTAAAGTACTACATATGGGAAACAGCAACCCCAGAGCAACATATCAACTCTGTGGTACTACACTGACAGTGGTAGAGAATGAAAAAGACCTGGGGGTAACTGTGCAGGCAGATATGAAGTTCTCTGAGCAGTGCAGGCTGCAAGAGTAGCTCATGGTGTCTTGTCAATGATATACAGGAATTTTTCTAGCACCCTTTTTCTAGCAGGGATAAGGAGGTGATTATTCCCTTGTATAAGGCAATGGTCAGGCCACACCTTGAGTACTGTATACAGGTCTGGAGGCCTCATTTCAAGAAGGATGTAGAGCTGCTGGAACGAGTACAGAGAAGGGCAACAAGATTAGTGAATGGAACAAAGGGTTGCTCTTACGAAGAAAGGCTTAAGTTTTGCAAATTACAGTGTCTGGAGACTAGGCACCGGCGAGGTGATCTGATAGAGGTGTATAAAGCCTTGAATAGTTTGAGCATGCTAAATGCTGATGGGATTCTTCCTCTTGCTCAGAATAATCACCTGAGAGGGCATAAATTCAAATTGAGGAAAGACAGATGTAGGATAGACATGCAGAAATTTGCCTTTAGCCAGTGGGTAGTTGGTTGGTGGAACAGACTTCCATCCCTTATTGTGGAGGTTGATAGCCTAAATAAATTTAAGGCTCAGCTGGACAGGTATTTCGAACGGAGGGATGAAGTGGAAGGTTTTTTTTTGGCTGATGCTGCATAAGCTTGCTTTCTTGCATCATATGCCTCTACTAATGCTAATTTCAGCGATTAAAATTAGCATTAACTGCTTTATTTTTTTCCCTTTTAAATCTAGCCAGACTATTTCTGCTGTGCTCTTGATTGACTACCCACAGAGAAAAATTCTAAAAGTGTCAGATTTATGAAGTTAAATAAAATAACTTTTCTGTTTATACTCCACAACGACCATATAAGATCAGAAAAGTTTAAAAACAGAAATACAAGATCATAACTATTATTCAGCCCATCATGTGGACTTCAACCACAGTTAACTCAAATTATGTACTATTGTACCTTCACTTGTTTTGAGTTTTAGGTGCATCAGTGACCGAGACCATATTGTGCAATGTCTGCATTCACAAAATAATTTCCATGACATGCATTGCAGACCAAAAAACCTGGAATAACTCTCAAGGACGAAAACTCTACTTCCTCCACTTGAGGTTGGCTAACTATAGCCCTGAATGAAAAAACTGTTAGAAATTTCTCCAGTCCACTAAAGTGCTCAAACCTAGATCTTTCTGAATGAATCACAAATGGTGAAACTACTATACTCTTGTGGACACCTGTACTGTTACATTTGACTACTCGGTTACAGCAGCCATACATTCATTTCAACATAACGCCTTTCACAGAATGTAAGTTCTTGGAAATTTATTATTATTATAATTAGCCATATGATGCAAGGAAGCCTGAGGCTTTTGCTGCACCAGCCAAAAAAAAAAAAAAAATTCTGAGTTACACCTGAGAGAGAGAGAGAGAGAGAGAGAGAAGAGAGAGAGAGAGAGAGAGAGAGAGAGAGAGAGAGAGAGAGAGAGAAGAGAGGGGGGGGGGGGGGGTCAGAAATAGAAGGGAGTCACCAAGAAAGAGAAGAATGTTGATATCCAGCTCAGGACCCTGGGTGTGCCAAGCCCATACTCACCAGATGTGAGCCCCTGGGGGTCAATTTTGGTACAATAGTGATGACAAAAACTATTGAGTTTTTTTATTACACTGATTATAACAGTGGTGGGTTAAACTAAAGAAAAAGACTCCTACCCATAGATTTTTGTGACAGCAGATGATGGCCAGATCTAGCTTTGCCCACTGCTTCGAGCTGATTGGCTGCCAATCACCATGATTTTGCATTAGAGTAAATGCAATGCTGCAAGAAAGTAGAGCCAGCAGGAATACAATAGATAGGCTGGTAACAGCCTGTCTATTTATGTTTATGTTTAATTTGTAATTAGCATTTATGTTTAATTTGCTGTAATAGCTTTTTAAAAAAGGTTAGGTTACTTTATACTCCGAATTTAGTACAGAGTGTACATTTAGTGTGTACTCTGTACCAAAAAATTACAGTGTACACTAAATGTTAGTTAGGTTAGTTTACGCCACCAAATTCAAGATGGATTCTAGAGAAAAATGGTATCTGTAAAGTTTAGTGTGATATTTTTTTTGCTTGAATCCATCTCGAACTTAGTGGAGTAATCTAACCTGACCTTTTTTTCACTAGTGGAAATGAAAGCTGTTAAGAAAACTCCTACTACAAACGAAGGTCAAGTTTACAGGCCTGTCTATTATATATTGCATTCACTTTAACATAAAATTGTGATTAGCAGCCAAAAAGCCAAACCAGTGGACAGAGCGAGATCTGGCCATCATTTGCTGTCACAAAGATCCATGGGTAAGAGTTTAATTAGGTGGATAAACACCCTAACTAAGACTAACCATGGTTGACTACGTCAATCTACTACTCACAACAGTCGATAGGAAGGGGTATCCACTCGTAAATATTAACCGAGTCTTTTTCTGAAGTTTAACCCAGTGGTCTGCACTATACTTAAAATTCATAGGCATACATAACCAAAGGTAACAGAAATTGGTTCACTTCTGAAATAAGAACAGAAGGCAACAACTGAATCTTACAGATACACTATATAAAATAAGAGGCACACCTCACTATGTAATTAACATAAATTAAATTTTCGAAATTATTATTATTATTACTAGCCATATAGTGCAAGGAAGCTTGAGGCCTTTGCTGCACCAGCCAAAAAAAAATTCGGAGTTACCCTGAGGAAGGGAGAGCATTAGCATTAGTAGAGGCATTTGATGCAAGAAAGCAAGCTTATGCAGCATCAGCCAAAAAAAAAAAAAAAAACCCACTTCCACTTCACCCCTCTGTTCGTTCAAAATACCTGTCCAGCTGACCCTTAAACTTATTTAGGCTATCAACCTCCACCACAAGGGATGGAAGTCTGTTCCAACAACCAACCACCCGCTGGCTAAAGGCAAATTTCCGCACGTCTATCCTACATCTGTCTTTCCTCAATTTGAATTAATGCCCTCTCAGGTGAATTTTCTGAGCTAGAGGAAGAATCCCATCAGCATTGAGCATGCTTAAACCATTCAAGGCTTTATACACCTCTATCAGATCACCTCGCTGGTGCCTAGTCTCCAGACACTGTAATTTGCAAAACTTAAGCCTTTCTTCGTAAGAGCACCCCTTTGTTCCATTCACTAATCTTGTTGCCCTTCTCTGTACTCGTTCCAGCAGCTCTACATCCTTCTTGAAATGAGGCCTCCAGACCTGTATACAGTACTCTAGGTGTGGCCTGACCATTGCCTTATACAATGGAATAATCACCTCCTTATCCCTGCTGGAAAAATTCCTGTATATCATTGACAATACTCCATGAGCTACTCTTGCAGCCCGTCTGCACTGCTCAGAGAACTTCATATCTGCCTGCACAATCACCCCCAAGTCCCTTTCATTCTCTACCACTGTCAGTGTAGTACCACAGAGTTGATACGTTGCTCTGGGGTTGCTGTTTCCCATGTGTAGTACTTTACATTTGTCAATGTTAAACTTCATTTGCCACCTCTCAGCCCATCTGCTCAACCTTTCCAGATCCTGTTGCAGCAGCATAGTGTCAGTAGTGTCCTTGACAACCCTGCCAACCTTTGTATCATCTGCAAACTTGGACATTAAGCTTGATATACCATCATCAATATCATTTATAAATACAGAAAACAATAATGGACCCAACACTGAGCCCTGAGGGACTCCACTAATAACATTAGTCCACGATGAGCAGTGTCCATTGATTACAACTATCTGAGAGCGAGCAAGAGTCAGAAGTAGAAGGGAATCACCAAGAAGAGAAGAATAATGATATCCAGCTCAGGACCTTGGGTGTGTGCCAAGCTCATACTCACCAGATGTGAGCCCCTGGGGTTTATTAACAATCAATTTATGATTGTTTAATTTAAAACACTTTACAACATAAACCAAAAGTTTCAAACTGGTCCAATTAATAATAAATTATAAGAGAAATAACACGTAGCGCATTCAGATTAACCATATTGGCATAATTCACGGGAGATACAACCTTTATCTCAGTACATCATATCAATTCATTGCCACAATTCAAAATTACCGCAACCAAACCAAAGCAAACAATTAATCGCTTTTAGCGTCCACAATTACTTCAACATTTTGTTGTCAGCTGGTGCCACTCACGGTTTCGTTCACAATTGGAAGAATTAAAAAACATACATATAAGAAAAGGATTTTCATTTTTGTATTATTTAAAATTATTATAATAGAACCTTCGCAGTTCACATTTTAAATAATTTCCTTTCGGTTGTGTGTAATGATATCACAGGATTGAGAACAGAAATGTTAACCCTAAAGTGTAAAGGAAAAAAAACACGTTATTGAAAGTAATAATACTTACTTCTTTGTTTTATGTTGAAATCTGTAAAAAATAAACATACATTTACAGATCTGAAATTATGGAAATTAAGTGATGAAACTCTCAGTGCATCTTCATTTGTTTCTAATATGAACAATTTGACTAGTACTGAACACAAACGCCCAAACACTGGAGTCTAGTGATGAGTGTCGACTCCTGCGAAGAGCCGATTCCGTGGTTTTTGTTATTAGAAATTTATTATTATTATTATTATTATTATTATTAGCCATATGGTGTAAGGAAGTTTGAGCTTAAGCTGCACCAGCCAAACAAAAAAAAAAAAAAAAATTCCCAAGTTACCCTGAGAGAGAGAGAGAGAGAGAGAGAAGTAGAAGGCAATCACCAAGATAGAGAAGAATGATGATATCCAACTCAGGATCCTGGGTGTGCCAAAGCCCATACTCACCAGATGTGAGCCCCGGAGTTTATGGAGAAATGGCAGCAATTATGATCGTTTTGAGACTATATTAATTAAAAATGGGAGAACATATTAGCATTAGCATTAGCATTGGTAGAGGCATATGATGCAAGAAAGCAAGCTTATTCAGCATCAGCCAAAAAAAAAAAAAAAAAACCCACTCCCATTTCACCCCTCCGTTCGTTCGAAATACCTGTCCAGTTGAGCTTTAAATTTGTTTAGGCTATCAACTTCAACAACAAGCGATGGAAGTCGGTTCCACCAACCAACCACCCGCTGGCCAAAGGCAAATTTCCGCACATCTATCCGACATCCGTCCTTCCTCAATTTGAATTTATGCCCTCTGAGGTGATTATTCTGAGCAAGATGAAGAATCCCATTGGCATTGAGCATGCTCAAACCATTCAAAGCCTTATACACCTCTATCAGATCACCTCGCCGGTGCCTAGTATCCAGACTCTGTAATTTGCAAAACTTAAGCCTTTCTTCGTAAGGGCAACCCTTTGTTCCATTCACTAATCGTGTTGCCCTTCTCTGTACCCGTTCCAGCAGCTCTACATCCTTCTTGAAATGAGGCCTCCAGACCTGTATACAGTACTCAAGATGTGGCCTAACCATTGCCTTTTACAAGGGAATAATCACCTCCTTATCCCTGCTAGAAAAATTCCTGTATATCATTGACAAGACACCATGAGCTACTCTTGCAGCTCGTCTGCACTTCTCAGAGAACTTCATATCTGCCTGCACAATTACCCCCAGGTCCTTTTCATTCTCCACCACTGTCAGTGTAGTACCGCAGAGTTGATACTTTGCTCCGGGGTTACTGTTTCCCATATGTAGTACTTTACATTTGTCAATGTTAAACTTCATTTGCCACCTCTCAGCCCATCTGTTCAACCTTTCCAGATCCTGTTGCAGCAGCATAGCGTCAGTAGTGTCCTTAACAACCCTGCCAACCTTTCTATCATCTGCAAACTTGGACATTAAACTTGATATCCCATCATCAATATCATTCATAAACACCGAAAACAACAACGGACCCAACACTGAACCCTGAGGAACTCCACTAATAACATTAGTCCACTTTGAGCAGTGTCCATTGATTACCACTCTCTGTCTTCTGCCACTCAACCATCCCCTTATCCATAGCAGCAATTTGCCTCCAATGCCACACTTCTCCAATTTGTGCAGCAGTCTTTCATGTGCAAAAGTATCAAAAGCCTTTCTAAGATCCAAATATATAATATCAAAGTTATTCCCTGCATCCAGTTCTTTTGTGACTACATCATAGTATCCAATCAAATTGGTTAGGCAAGACCAGCCCTTAACAAAACCATGCTGCGTCTGAGCTATAACTGAATTCTTGTCTAGATGATCCTGCAATGCTTCTTTAACCAGTGCCTCCATTAACTTACCTGGAACAGAAGTTAAACTAACAGGTCTATAATTACTTGTGTGAGCCTTTGATCCTACTCTGTGAATTGGGGTTACATTTGCACATCTCCAGTCTATGGGTACCTCCCCTGAGTCCAAAGAAGCTCTCATAATTATGGCTAGGGGTTTGCTTACTTCCTTTGCTGCCTCCTTTAATATAACTGGGTAGATCCCATCCACCCCAGGTTCCTTTTTATGTTTATCCTCAACAATTTCTCCTCCACTTTCCTCTCAGTTATTACAAAAGCATCTAGCTCACTGCCAGAGTTTGCTTCACCTTTGGCATTCCCCCTTCCTGAATAACTCCTCATGTGTGAATGTAGATGCAAAATACTCGTTTAATTTGTTAGCCACCTGCACAGGATCCTCAACTGTTGAACCATCAATATTCAGTGGACCAATCTCATTCATCCCTTTCCTTCTAGAGTTTACATAACCCTCATGTGTTGATGGTAAGGGGATATGGCTCACGAGGACGCCAAACAGGACCTGACCCCCGCAGCTGACACCAAGGCCTCAGCACTCAGCCAACCAGGAGCCATTTTTCGCCCACCCCAGCTGCTCGTTAGGCGCTGCTGGAACGCAGGGACGCCAATTACGTTCAGTGCGCCAGCACAAGGGCAGAACGACGGCCCCAGCATCTGTGTCGGCAGTGCCACCGTCGGCGTGGTCTGTTTCCCGGAGAAGCTTGGACACCACACACAGGACCGTCATTCTGCGCCCTGCCCCGGAAGCGCAGGGCTTTCGGCTTGGAACCCCCCTACTCGAGGGGATACAGTGACCATCCTGCCAGTACTCGAGAGGGAGCCAAACGACAGGAGGAGGGATTTCCTCAACGACCGATACGAAATATGGGTGGCCCCGGCTGACATCGGTTCGGCAGGACAATCCCTTTGCCCGACCCGTGTCCACTCCCCTCCATCAAAAACCTCAGCAGCCAACGAGCCTGTCATGGAGCATCCTTTCCGGCCTACTGTGATACGATCCTCGGTCTCCCAGATGCCATCGACAGAGAGCCCCATCCATCACCGCTGCTCCCCTTCGATGACTGGGCGTTCATCGACATTCAGTTTTGTAAAGATGAGAAAGGCTTCTCCTCCCCAAAGGAAGCCACTCTCATCGGATGCGATGAACTCCACAGGAATATAGTATTGAAGGGAGCGACCAAATCCTCCTCACTTCCGAACCAGCTAAAGTGTTACAATCTTTGGCTGTGTGACCAGCGACTGGGCCTCCCATGGGAACGCGGAGAGTGCACGTCAACGTTTTTCTGGCCATGGATTAGGCCGCTCACCAGGACTTATGGGACGATCCTCACCGAGGATAGAGAACAGTTGTGTTACTTCAAGACAGTTCTCCCGGATAAAAACATTATAGACATCAGGAACTTTGCCTGCCCGGAGAAGGAGACACTGACACCGCCCAGGAAGAATGACCAGTTCATATGCCAGTGGGACCACCCAGAAAAGCATTGCGTGGTATATGCCGCCAAGGCATATACCCGATGGTTGGAACAAGGAGTAGTGAAGATGAGAAAGAGCTCCACTCAATCAGAGTGGCGGGATGACTGAGTGTTGAAAAAAAAAATAAAAAAAAAATATATATATATAGTATCATAGTCTTGTTAACCATAACAGTTTTTATCCATATATCATCAATGTTTTATATCGAACTAATGTTATCCATATACCATTAACTGTACCTCAATATTAAGCAAAAAGGGCATTAGTATGGAATGATTAACCATATAACTTGTACTAAATGATCAATCCATATAAAGAATGTACATATATATTCTTTATATATTTTTATATTGTATTAGTTACAGATCAACGAATATTAATAGATCCCTTCAAGGTGATCCATTATGCCGAAGTAGCCCCAGCTACTTTCGTAAACAGCTCTCTTTTGTTTTAGTATTCCTTAAATAATAATGTTATAACTGATTTGGACAGTAACACTATTTCTTTTGTTTTCATGTTTTGATGTGTACGAGAAATGATACATGCGGAAGAAAAAACTACATAACAGGAAGAGACCATTACTTTTCTGTTGTACCTCAGCTGAGTCAGGTTTTCATATAAGCAGCACAATGCCATCCTCGTTATGAGCACAGGGCACGAAGGGATGCCGCTCTTAAGAACTCTACATTCCCAACTCAGAAGGCAATTGACTGGAGGAACATGGAAGGTGGAAAAAGTTGCTCCGCACCACCACATGGAAGAAAATCTTACGCTTCAGAAAAAAAAAAAAAAAAACGTGAATAGCTGAGCCCTAGTAGGGTAGTCCACATGCTGCAGGCCAAACTCCTGAGCACCCAAGACAAGGAGTCCCTAGGAAGAGACTATCAAAAGAAAACTTTGGGAAAGTCGCTGCCCCAGCGTCACAACCTGTGCTTCAACCCTTTATGGCTCATCATCGCCTTGAATTGAACTTAAGAGACAATATGTTGACTTTGCTTATCATAAATTGCTATTGTTAGTTAAGATGTGTTTACTTTGTAAGAGGAGACATACTTCTAGAGGTCGCCCCCCCCACAGCAAGACCCAACCCGAGTGGACACCCAGAATTTCGGTCATAAGTTCTGTAATGTCTGTAAAACCATGACCGAAATGCTCAGTGGTGGCCGTGAAGGGTGCAAAATGCGTACATTTTACCGATAATATTACCAATACCCTTTTTCTTTATGTTCCCACGCTGTATATTTTTCGGGTAGAGAAGTGTTTTCTTCTAGCGCCTGTTTTTCACCTCTATGCAAATTGGTCAGCCGCCCAAATAGGGATAAGGCGCACTCCATAATCAGTCTTTGCACGAAACGGAGATTCTAAGAGTTCGGCGGCTCGAAAGTTCGCACCGAACAAACAGAAGTACCGTCGTCACGTGATGCTAATCTTCCGTCACATATAGTAATATGGCCACTGATAACGACCACATACGAAAGGTAGGTCAACAAATCCGACCGTACACTCTCGTAAAGCACTTTCTCCCCCCCGCCCTTAGCCCCCTGATGAGGGCAAAAGGCGAGCACCCTCGCGCAAACCGAGACCAGACTGTCGAATGATAAGAAGGAAATATATACGGTTGGAAGAGAGAGGAAATGGAGAGGTCAGAACGAAGCAAGGAAGTCCAGGGAGAAAGACTGTTATAAGAGAAGACATCGGAAGAGCCAGCGACCCGAGAGCGGAAGAGAGAATTCCAAGGCGACGGACTGAGAACGAAGGGAATACCCGATAATAGTCTGGTTAAAGAGTGTGGTTTATTTCCCCCAGATTTGTAAGATATAATATCTTTAGCCTCTCTAATCTACTAGTATCTCCCCTCACTTAGGCTATTGTATACCCATAATGTTAAGTACCTATATTGGTAAATAATACTAAATAGAATAACGTATCTTTTCACTCATTACTTACCATCCAAGATGGAGTCTCCCAGAGGAAATACCACAAGAAGAATGCAACTATAAATGGCTTATGAATGCATCTCTTTCTTGTCTTAGTGTTAACTATCACTCAAGCTGAGAATATATGTATATGTGTTATATTTGCCTCACAGTAAATTAATCACTGTTTATATACTCATGTATAACCCGCCAGTTTACTTAAGGCTATTAATATTAAAACGTCTATGAATTTTTGTGTATGGTCCTTTCTAGTATGTTTTTAATAATAAACAAAGTTTTGTTTAAGCCTCCTTGCCTCAGACGACCCGTTCTCTTACTACAAGATGCTCAGAATGTAAATTAGAATGATTAGAATAAAAGAACTTGCATTGCGGCACTGAAGATCCGACTATAATTGAAAGGGTTTTGTGGTGATAACACAGCGCTGGTCAACGCCGCAAGTTCTACTCCCTTCTGGCGAATGGTTCATGAGGGCCGAGACCATTGTCCTATTATAAAAGCCACTAGGCAGTTACGCAAGTATATTGGCAGTACGCTCGGGACCAAATATAGCATTAGCATTAGCATTAGTAGAGGCATTTGATGCAAGAAAGCAAGCTTATGCAGCATCAGCCAAAAAAAAAAAAAAAAAAAAAAAACCCACTTCCACTTCACCCCTCTGTTCGTTCAAAATACCTGTCCAGCTGAGCCTTAAATTTATTTAGGCTATCGACCTCCACCACAAGGGATGGCAGTCTGTTCCACCAACCAACCACCCGCTGGCTAAAGGCAAATTTCCGCACATCTATCCTACATCTGTCTTTCCTCAATTTGAATTTATGCCCTCTCAGGTGATTTTTCTGAGCTAGAGGAAGAATCCCATCAGCATTGAGCATGCTTAAACCATTCAAGGCTTTATACACCTCTATCAGATCACCTCGCTGGTGCCTAGTCTCCAGACACTGTAATTTGCAAAACTTAAGCCTTTCTTCGTAAGAGCACCCCTTTGTTCCATTCACTAATCTTGTTGCCCTTCTCTGTACTCGTTCCAGCAGCTCTACATCCTTCTTGAAATGAGGCCTCCAGACCTGTATACAGTACTCTAGGTGTGGCCTGACCATTGCCTTATACAATGGAATAATCACCTCCTTATCCCTGCTGGAAAAATTCCTGTATATCATTGACAATACTCCATGAGCTACTCTTGCAGCCCGTCTGCACTGCTCAGAAAACTTCATATCTGCCTGCACAATCACCCCCAAGTCCCTTTCATTCTCTACCACTGTCAGTGTAGTACCACAGAGTTGATACGTTGCTCTGGGGTTGCTGTTTCCCATGTGTAGTACTTTACATTTGTCAATGTTAAACTTCATTTGCCACCTCTCAGCCCATCTGCTCAACCTTTCCAGATCCTGTTGCAGCAGCATAGTGTCAGTAGTGTCCTTGACAACCCTGCCAACCTTTGTATCATCTGCAAACTTGGACATTAGGCTTGATATACCATCATCAATATCATTTATAAATACAGAAAACAATAATGGACCCAACACTGAGCCCTGAGGGACTCCACTAATAACATTAGTCCACGATGAGCAGTGTCCATTGATTACCACTCTCTGTCTTCTCCCCCTCAACCACCCCTTTATCCATAGCAGCAATTTGCCTCCAATGTCACACTGCTCCAATTTGTGTAGCAGTCTTCCATGTGCAACAGTATCAAAAGCCTTTCTAAGATCCAAGTATATAATATCAAAGTTATTCCCTGCATCCAGTTCTTTTGTGACTGCATCATAGTATCCAATCAAGTTGGTCAGGCAAGACTTCCCCTTAACAAAACCATGCTGTGTCTGAGCTATAACTGAAGTCTTGTCTAAATGATCCTGCAGTGCTTCTTTAACCAGTGCCTCCATTAATTTTCCTGGAACAGAAGTTAAGCTCACAGGTCTATAATTACTTGTGTCAGCCTTTGATCCTCCTTTGTGAATTGGGGTCACATTTGCACATTTCCAGTCTATGGGTACCTCCCCTGAGTCCAAGGAAGCTCTCATAATTATGGCTAAGGGTTTGCTTACTTCCTTTGCTGCCTCCTTTAATATAACTGGATAGATCCCATCCACCCCGGGTGCCTTTCTTGTGTTTATCTTCAACAGTTTCTCCTCCACTTTACTCCCAGTTATTTCAAGATTCTGTAGCTGACTGCTAGAGTTCAATACACCTCTGGCATTCCCCTTGCTGAATAACTCCTCATGTGTGAATGTCGATGCAAAATATTCATTTAGTTTGTTAGCTACCTGAGCAGGATCATCAACACTTGACCCATCAATATCAAGTGGACCAATCTGATTCATCCCCTTCCTTCTAGAGTATACATAAGTAAAGAACTCTTTGCTGTTTTTCTTTGCATCCCTTGCCAAGGGTTTCTCGTAATCTGCCTTCGCCTGCCTAACCTCCTTTGTAACTTGGTTGCATATCAACTTGTATCTATCATAGGCTTCTGTGTCATGTGTTAATTTGTAAGTATCCCATGCATTTTTCTTCTCTGCCATATGCCTCATTAGTTCATCTGACATCCATTTTGGCCTAAACCTTGAACAATATTTCTTAGTTGGTATGTAAAGCCTAGTAGCTTCCAAGATAAGTTCTTTGAATGCTTCCCATTTTGAATTTGCTGTTGGTAACATCATCAGTTGGTCCCACTGTATAGAATTTAAATACTGTCTCAGTCCATCGTAGTCGCCTTTACGGAAGCAATAACCCTTCCCTTTACCCCTAATGGTAGTTACCTCTTTCAGTAACTCCCACTTCAGCACACTGTGATCACTGCCACCTAGTGGTTCATTTATCTGCAGATTCTTAATGCATGAAGAATCACTGCTGATAATCAAATCAAGAGTATTACTCCCTCTAGTTGCCTCCCGAACATGCTGATGTAGAAAACAATCATCCAATAAATCCACAAAAGCCCTGCTAGTGTGTGAGTAACCAGCCCCCAAATTCCAGTCAATATCTGGGAAATTAAAATCTCCCATTATAAGACTCTCTGATTTACTGGCCCACTCTATTTCCCTGTACAGTTCCTTATTATACTCATCAGAGTCATTAGGCCTATAGCACACTCCTACTCTCAATTTTGATCTCCCAATGCTTATGTCACACTAAACTGACTCAACACTGCACTGTCTAGCGATGTCGACTGGCTTCACTTCCTTGGTTTTTATGTGTTTCTTAACTAATAGCATAACCCCTCCACCCTTCCTATCCTGTCTATCCTTTCTGTAGACGTTGTACTCCCCAAATTGCAGTTCTGCATCCCCTATATCCGTGTGACACCACGTCTCTGATATCCCAACAATATCTGCCTTTGATGTTTTGAGCAATACCTCAAATTCATCAAATTTATTTACCAAACTCCTAGCATTGGTGTACACGCAAGTATACCTGCACCTGTTTCTATTCTTAGCTACCATAACACAACCCATGTGTTTACTTGTACCGCAATGGCTCCCAGCAGTCTCTGAAATACCATGCATCTTGTTTTTCAGGCTTCTGCTCATTCTTATAGAAGCAGTGCAAGAATCTCTTTCACCTCTGCCAGTGGCTACTGTCAATCTATTGGTCTTTGTCTCCCCCCAAGCTAGCAGTTTTCCGACCCACCTAACACTGCCTCGATAGCATCAGCAAATATTCTTGCACCCTTACTATTTAAGTGTATCCCATCCCTGTAGAAGCAATCTCTCCTGTTACTCCCTCCTATCGTGTCTGGGCAAAATTGCAGACACTTTCAAATTCAACCCTAATTCTCGGCTTTTGTTCAAAAGTGACCTGTACTTGTTAAAGGAAGGAAATATAAGGAAGGAAACCAATCCCGCAACACAGCCGTGCCGTCCAAAGAAAAGCAAACGCCAGTATAACAGTATATTGAATTAAAAGCCCATTTTGAAATAACTCGTTTGACTGACAAATGTTATACTGCAGAACTTCTTTTTTCAATGATCAAAATCGCTAATTAAATTCCAAATAAACCAAGGAGCTTGACTATGTCTATAAGCTACTTATATAAAATAATTTAATATAACAATTAAGTCAATAAAATGACTATATATAATTAAAAACTTAGTGTTCCCGGAGCTGCAAAATCTTGTCCAACGTGTGGATGTATATATTAATATATAATAATAAAATAACACTATTATACCACATGAAAATTCTAAACAAATAGGTTTTATTAAACTCGCATATGATACTATAATATAATATAATGTTTTGTAAATAAATATATAGCTATTGTAATTTCTTGAGACAGTAGTGAGCCATTAGACTTGGATGCTGAAAGTAACTGATTTAATAAGTATGGGTTGTCTCTCTATAGTACCCATGTCTGCCGAATAGCAAGAAACAGAAAAATTATCTGTATAGATGAAGGTTTCCACTGTGTCAGGGAGTTGCAGCTTTATTTGGTTTATTCTAAGATATATAATGGGGCACTCACAACCGAACCTTGTGAGTGTCACAACCGAAGTTTGTACACTTTTCTGGACAAAATGCAGTGACCAAGAATTTTGGTACAGGACTTGGAACGATCGATTTTAAAGCAAGTTTGCAATAAATAAAGGGAAGATTCCATGTAGTTCAAGAATGTAAAGTTCTTTAAGAGACCCAAATCACCATTCAGACCATTACACCATTACCAAATATTCATTTCTATTGAAGCCATTGTGTGTATCATATTCAAATTTAACTACTAGATCCAGATGGATCGGTTTTTACGAAAACCATATTGAGTGTTACTTATTCGGTTTTTTATTTATATATATATATATATATATATATATATAGAATCTTTAATTGCAGCAATGATAGACATACAATTAGTCCCGTCACGGCATGGTGGTGCCAGGGGTTAACAAAACATATTTACAAAAGAGATACACATGAGAAAAAAGATAAATCAGATTATTAACAAGGCACAGTTTTACATTTTCAGTTTGACGAGGATACCCTTCCTGTATTTTTTATTATTGACCACTTCTTGGAGGTACCCGTCGATGGCTTGCAGTGAGGGCCGCATTTGCTTTGGCAGGAATCTGTCGGTTAGTACTAGCCGGTTACGGTTTGCTAGCAGCTGTGCTGAAGACCGGAGATAAGGGGAGGAATGCGCCAAGAGCAGTGATCCCAGAAGTTCGGCTCTGTAATTTTACCGGTGGCCATCTTGATGGTGAACAGCAGCCTTCTTTCTGCGATGTAGGACCGGAGCCTGCGTAGTTGAAGAGCTTCTGCTAACTGCGTTGATCTGAGAGCTGGGGGAAGGTGGAGTTTGCTGTTGGCCCATTTTAGAAGCCAGAATTCGGCAGAGAATATTCTTTTGATGTTGGATTCGGCGGCCGAGGCCCATATCTCTGAAGCATACAGTATTGTTGGGTAAAGGATTTTCTGTTTCAGCTGTTCCACACCACCGACCCGGGTCGGTGGTGTGGAACAGCTGTTGTTTGGCGATCCAGCGTAGTGAGTTCAGCCTCGACTGTATGAGGTTTATGTGATCGTTGAAAGATAGTTTGGAGTCGAAGACGACTCCCAGATCTTTGTGTGTTTGAACACTTGGAACTGAGGAGCCGTTAAGCACAGGCTCCAACGTTGTTGGGCTGCCCTTTAGAGAGTAAGTTATTTGTGCTGATTTTAGGGGGTTGATTTGGAGGTTGAAGGTATTGAGGTAGTCAGCCATGTCCTGCAGTTTGCTAGTGATTTGCTGAGTGATTTCGGCTGCCGAGTTGGATGGCGATATTTTAGTAAGGAGCTTGACATCGTCAGCATATGTGATCCAATTGCACTTATTGGTCACAAATGGCACCATGATTGCTGAGAAGAGAATGCCAGACAGGACCCCTCCCCTTGAGGTACACCGGCAGTTATGTGGCGCGTGAAGGTCTTTGTTCCGATCTTTAGAACAAGGGTCCTCTTCGATAGGAGAGATTCTAGGAACCAGAGAACATCGCCGCGAAAATTGAAGTAGTTTTCTAAGAGACGTAGGAGATTAGGTATATAGATGGCATCAAAAGCGGAATGGATGTCAAGATATAAATAAGACAAGTGAAAACATGATGAAGCATTAATTGCTCATGAATGTTTTCCCCGGCAGATGATAAGGGAGATTGATCTATACTTACCTGAATTTGATCCATCTTTTCCAGGTTTTGGAAAAGCTAGAATAATTAAAATGGGTCATGATTTAAGATAGACTCTGGAATATTCTACTGTAAAAATTTAGATGCCATGTATTTTCATAAAGAGGTTGCAAAATTAGAGAGAAGTTTTCATCAGGTTCAAAGACATCTTATGGGATTCAAGGATAGTAGCGAAGTTCGGAGAATGCGCTGGTCCCATAAGGGCTAGTTGTTCTCGGTGACACTGTTGTGAGTGAAAGTGGAAATATATTGTACAAAATAGATAGGTTAAATAGGAACAGGGTTTGCTTGCAAAAGCAAAGTTGATGACACTGCAGAGCAGATATCTTTTGATGGCACAAAAGGTATCGTGCCAACGTTACAAGATATTCTTGTCAAGTTGGCACGAAACACATTAGCATTACCAAAGGCACATGATGCAAGAAAGCAAGCTTATACAGCATCAGCCAAAAAAAAACCTTCTCAATTCACCCATCCACTCACTCCAAATGTTTGTTTAGTTCTGCCTTTAATCTATTTAAGCTATCAACTTCTACAACAACAGATGGAAGTTTGTTCCAGCAATCGACCACCCACTGGCTAAAGGCAAAAGACTGTCTTGGCTTGTTTTCCTGCATCATTTGCCACCACTAATGCTAATGCTAATCATACAAGGACTGTGTTGCACCAAAATTAGAAAAGTTTTGCTTAATTTTGCAAAATTATGCTTATGCTGTTTTGATAAAATTTTTACACTTTAGAAGTGTCTGTGCAGGAGGACAGCGGTTATAACTACCATAATCCCACACTGGTGAAAAAGGGACCGGTTTCAAACCCATCAGTGACCCGAGGAACTTTTATGGGCTTTTTTTACATTGTGCCCGAGTTAGTTTAGGCATGGAAAGCAAGATCATCCCCCTAGAAACTCACTTTTTTTTTGTCCAGAAAAACAGGCAAATCGAGAAGAAAAGGTACCCACCCAATTTATGGACAAAATGCAAGGAGCTTATGACTTCCATCTTGGGTGGCCCTAATATGATAGTTTTTTTTTTTTTTTGTTTTTTTAATCCTTTGGAAGTTCTGACAGCATGCTTCTGTTGCAGATACCTACAAAATTGTTTTCCCAGGAAATATGCAATCTGTGAAGGAGACCTTTCTTTATTCAGCTTACTAGACTGGAGGAAACTTGCCATTAAGTTCTTTTCAAACTAAATTAGGGTCAGAATCTTTGTTAATGGTTGAAGCAAACTTGGTTCAGGAATATTTTCTTTTTCCTTTTTTTGCTTATATTCTATCTTGACTAACTTTTGCCCTGTTTGTTGTTAGTGTTATAGCGGTTTTGGCACATCAGCACCTTAGGCAATATATTCCGTATATATTAGGTCTGTAAATTGCATCTCTGTGATCGATTTCTCTGTACGCTGGACAATAATCTGAGTTTGTGGGAGGGAAAAAAACAGTTCGACCCTTTCCCGAAACTGATGAACTCAGCACATGGTGAAAAAGACCCATAAAATTCCTTATATCAATGACTGGATTTGAACTGTGGTGTTTTCCATTGTGTGGGGAAAGGTGATTATACTGTGCTACCAGAAGGCCTAAGTTTCTTCTAGTTTTTCAGGTTTGAGGTAGAGGTCTGCAAAAGAAGTTCATGCTTTACTTTTGGTGTTTTTTTTTAGCTTCATACATTGTGCATTACACCAGCTGTTCCGGTGGTGTCCGTGGTGTCGAGTATGGTTTGGCAATGACAGAATAGTTTGCCATCACCCCACTCCCTTTAATGCGATATTCAATTTCACATTTAAGGGAAATGTGCCTAGATGGGATTATTGAATTTACTAAGATGGCTACATGACCATGATGGGGTGGAGTACATTGCCTATCCATATATACAGGGTGTCTTAAAAATATTGGTACAAACGTTTAGGGGAGGTAGGTAACATCTAAAGGAATGTGAATTGCACAGGAACCCATAACCGGAAACGGCATCGTTAGCCGGTAGACGGTGCTGTTTTTCAGTTCACGAGAGGGAAAATTTCTGGTTTACTCATTCAAGCAGTAGTCGCCGCACGATGAGCATGCATCGATATACGAACTGTGAGCTGGCAGACATTCACCTATGTATGGATTAGCAGAAGCTCAAAGAATTTATGGAGAACGCTTCCCAGACAGACAGACATGTACCGGACCACCGTTTGCACATGTGCATCAAAATTTGTGCAATTATGGGTCATTTAGAGGTAACAGGAGTAGTGCGGGTAGACCACGTTCGAAGCGAACTGCCACCATGGAAGAAAGTGTATTGAATGCCGTCCAGAATAATCCTATTACCAGCACACGTGCCGTTGCCTCTGCCTTAGGAGTGTCTCGTTGCAGTGTACAGTGTGTCTGGCACGACGATTCCTTACACCCCCTTCATCTCCAAAGAGTTCAGTTACTGCTCCCCAAGATCATCCTGCACGTGTGGCTTTTGCGCAGTGGTTTCTCTGAGAAAGTGTTCAAGACCCGAATTTTTCAGCATATGTTTTGTTCACGGATGAGGCTAATTTCACTCGGGAAGGCTTATTCAATCAGCACAATGCTTATGTGTGGGCTCACGACAACCCACACGGTGTGCGACCCCATGCGGCACAACATCGCTTCGCAATGAATGTGTGGGCAGGTATGGTCGGTGACTGCTTAGTCGGCCCATATCTGTTATATCCCGCATGAACTTCACTAAATATCGGATCTTTCTTGAACAAGTTCTACCAGGGTTACTTGACGATGTCACAGCAAATGTGAGACGCAACATTTGGTTTCAACATGACGGGGCACCTGCCCATTATGGAAGGTGTGTTCGTCACCATTTGAACAGGCGTTTTGGCATTGATGTATTGGGCGTGGTGGACCCGTTGCCTGGCCCCCACGCTCACCTGATTTATCGAGCCTTGATTTCTTTGTGGGGGGCCCTCAAATCTATCGCGTATGAATCGCCTCTGGAGACGGAAATGGATCTCGTGGCGAGACTCGTCTGGGCTGCAACTGTCAAAGAAACTCCAGGTGTGTTCGACTGTGTCCATCAATCCATGCTGCGTTGGTGTCACGCATGCATCGCGTCTCATGGTGGAACCTTCGAGCATCTGTTGTATCATGAAATGCATCCATATCGTACTCCATTGTTAATATTATGTCAAATAAATGTTTTCCACTAATTATTGTCTTGTGTCATTTCTGCTACTATTTTCCCGTGATGTTTCCAGTTATGGGTTCCTATGCGATTCACATTCCTTTAGACGTTACCTACCTCTCCTAAACGTTTGTACCAATATTTTTGAGACACCCTGTATATATATATATTTATTTATTTGAATTCCCACTCTTATGGTTGTGGTAACTTTGCAATTATGCCTGCCAAAGGCCAACTTGGAGGGTCACCATACCACACTAGTCAACTACTGATGAACCCGCCAGCATCCAAGAGTTCCTTGTAATACCCAGTCTGAGATCATTTTAAGATCAGATCTGGTTAAACCCAGAGACTGCAAGAGGTTTGCTGAGGTTAAACACCACACACCTCGATAATTTAAAGTGACTGTTGATGCGACTGGCATAATACTAAACTGATCCTTAATTAGCTGCTTAAGACTGACGTTTCTATCATATTTTCTCTCCTTCAGCCTATGGGAAGTCTCTAGCGAGAACCCAGAGCCTACAACCTGAGTATCCAAGACATATGTTGATCCTTCCTTCCTTCACCCACAGATTTGGCTTTCTAAGACTTTCAGAGTATTATAATGAGGCTCTAGAGAATTACCCAGCCTTTCTGACTTAGACGATTGTTCACTAAATTCACCACAGTATCATGCCTTTTACTCCTGATGCCATGGGACCTATGACACCGGAGGAAAATGTGAGAAAGTGTTTCTACAGCATCACACCCTGCCCTACAAGATCGATCTGAAGACCGCCCTCTAGACATCCTGGAGAGGGCATTTATATGGGTCTTGACCAAGTCAATATAGAAATGACCAGCCAAGAGCTGGATCCCATCTTCAACCCACTGTTGCTGGGCAAGGACTTTGGCTGACTTTTCCAGAGCACGACCATCAAAGGTCTTGTGATAAGGAATCGCCAACTAACTTTCACCTTACTGCTGGAGTCTGAAGAAACACTCATCAACCTGCAGTGGTCTGGCATTATTAATTTCCTCCTTTAAAGGGGAAGAAGCAATTGCCCTAATCAAAGGGGAGGAACACTGAAGCTTCTCTAGATGTCTCTGCTTTAGGACCGGGACAACCCACCGAAGGGAGGGAACTCCCAACCCTACAGCAAAGACATCAGCATACAGATAGGGAGTGACAAGATCCTTGGGTAATCTTAACAATCTTTTAATGGCCAACCTGATCTGAAGATTTAAAGCATTAAATTACCCAGTTGACCAGTACAAGATGACAAAATCTGGGTATCAAATAGTGCTTTAAAATAAAGAACCTTTGCTGCGGCTTTAGGGGAGCTTTAGTTAGCCTTCCCAGAAGCAGATCAAAGTCAGTCCCAAACATTTTCCCAGTTGTGGAAAATTCAACCCCAAGGTATTCCCATCTGTCTAATACTTCAAGTGATGGTAACATCTCACCCAAAACAAACCAACCAGGTCGGACCTTTACCTTCTCCTGCACCAAAGGGACCAGAGATATCGTCCACTATTTTTTTAAATTGATTAAGAGACATCTCTTCAACAGAAGGGAATTTGCTCTCAAGCAGACATTGCAAACCCAGTTGCAGTGTTGGCCGCTAGAACGAGGTCATCAGCAAATGCCACTGCATTTACATTAGATAAGGGGAATCCTACAGTTAGGTAAGCTTTTTAGGAGCATAACAACTAGGCTGAATGAAAGTAGAGACAGAGAGTCTCCACTTTTATTTATACAGAGGGTGCCTACTATTATTAAAGGCAATAAAAACGGTGATCTCCACTTTTATTACCTTTAATGTGAGATTCACTCTCATATTTAAGGGCAATGTGCCTAGATGGGATTTTTGAATTTACTAAGATGGCTACATGACCATGGGGTGGTGTACATTGCCTAACCATACCTTCTAGTAGTTTGTCTCTACAGTAATACCCCGACTTACGCGGTTCTTAATTTTTTCGTTTGGCAACACTGCCGCCCACTATCTTCAAGGTCGTTTTTCATATGCTATCGATATACGGTGCGACGGCGGAGAGTGAGAGCAAAAGATGAACAAAATTCAACTTTGCTGCTGCATGAGATGCACACATATACAAGAATTTGCATTCCAACTGTCATATTTATGTGTGCGTTCGAATTCGCGCTCAGCTTTTGTCGGAAATTACATCGTTTTCACGAATAAAAAAATTTTCCAGGCTTTAAGGTTTCCAAAGACCGATTGACAATGATGGTCGGCGGGAATGCAGCTGGTGACTGCAAGTTAAAACCTCTCTTAATTTATCGCTCCGAAAACCCAAGAGTTTTAAAAAATATATCTAAAATTAGCTTACCAGTGATTTGGAAGTCAAATCATAAAGCTTGGGTGACAGCTTCGTTTTTGAGGACTGGTTTGGCACCACTTCATACCCGAAGTCGAACGTTATTGCAAGTCTAAACAGATTCCATTTAAATCGATCCTTCTAATTAACAATGCACCCGGTCACCCTCCTGCCACCCTAATTAATTTCGACCGACGTGTGAAAGTTGTGCTTTTGCCTCCAAACACAACTAGCTTGCTTCAACCGATGGACCATGGAGTTATCAAAACATTCAAGGCCTACTACACGAGGCGTTCGTTTGCACGTCTGAATTGAAGGTATGAGACAAAATAGTAAGATATGTTAAAGACTTTTGGAAACAATTCAATGTTTTAGGTGCCGTAAGAATCATTGAAGAATCTTGGGATGAAATTCACAAAAAACATTGAATGGTGTCTGGAAGAAACTTTGTCCATTTTTTTTTCAAAAACGAGACGAAAACAACGCCAGAAACTGATCATGTCGCTCATATGATAGAAGAAGTTGTTAATCTTGCCAGGCAATTAGATTTGGAAGTCAATGGTGATAGTGTCGAGCTGTTGGATTCACATTGTGAGGAGCTGACAATGAATGAGCTCATAGAGATGCGTGAGCAAAACATCACCGAAGTATCCGACATTTCAGACACAGTTCCACCAGAAAAGCACATGAGAATTGCAAGCTTGACAGGTCTCAGCTCAATTGAAAAGGGCTTAAAAATTTTAGAAAACAGACTCCAACGAAGAAAACGTTATAGCTACAAAGCAAGGAATAAAAAATTATTAGCTTGCTACGAAGAAATTCTGCGTGAAAAAAAAAAAAAGGCGCTGTGTCGTCAGACGAATTTGTTAGATTTTATGAAGCCATCGACATCGAAATAACTTTTTTTTACGTAACTCATTTATTTTTTTAATACATATTTTATATTAATATGTATAAAAAACTGCAATTTTATTAAATATTTTTCTTTTAAACTAGTGTTTTTGTTAGTTCTTGGTCCCAATTAAACAAAATTTATGTATTTATATGCAAAGTTGTACCCCGACTTATGCGAATTCGACTTAAGCGATTCTCGTCAGACCCACCTATCGCGTAACTTCGGGGTATTACTGTACTCACTCAGCTTCCCCACAGCTCAAATCTGTGGTCAAGTGCATTACAAGAAAATTTGATACAGCGGTTCTTGAGGAACTCACTTTCATTCGCTTAGCCTGAGACAATCCACTATCATTATTGACTCTGGTTTATAAGGCACAGTATTATCCATATTGATTATTTAGCATTAGGCCTGACTTGTAAGGACCCAGCCTTACAATAATTTAATAAAGTTTGTTAAATATTGGAAGAATTAATTGTGGCGTATATAGTTAGTTTCAGACAAGTATCATTTGTTAAGAAACACTGAAATTCGAAGGTTAGTCCAAACACACCCAGTTAGTTAAATCTCGGTTGTATGGAAAAATTCCCTTAAGCGAGTCAGTAAAAGCAATCATAATGGACCGAAACAAATCCCACTTAAGACAGGAGCATATACACTATAGAAAGGGCGCTGAGTGCGGAAGTGGCCCTATTAATAAATTTCACGGTTCGACCTCTAGCAGGTGTGGGCGACGTAGTAATGGGGGTGAGGTCACAAAGAAAGCCTGAAACTCTCTTAGCTGACCGGAACTTACGTTTAATTTCGAGAAATTACCAGTATTTTCCAGATTATCGGAAGTTCGGTCACACTAGGAAAAAGAAAGCACGCCCACGGAAATGAAGGGAGACGAATAGGATCACGAAGGAAAGGATAGGGAAGTCAACGATTGGCCAGGAAGAAAGCGGTGGGAAATTTGAGAGAAAGGAGAGAAGGGAAGAAAAAATTGATACTGGGATCATTCGGAGAGGAGTTTTTGTGGTGGATGCAGTCCTGGGGAGATGGAAGCTGTAGTGGGAGAATTTGTTATAAGAATTGTGAAAGTCTAGAGTCGGAAGGAATGTTCCCTTGAAGAAGTTAATGCAGTCTATGGAGGAAGAATGGTGAAACGCCCTAGAAGCAAATTTCTCGTTTGAGCAGTTGAGTGACTAGTCGACCCGAAAGGTATCCCAGTCCTCGGACGCAACGCAGATGGAAGAAGAAAGGAGATAAGATCCGGTATTATCTTCAGCCGTGCCGTACCCGGTAGAGAAACCCAGGATAGATTACTGTGTTCCCCGGATGAGCAACCTTTCGCTTTCCAGTCCTCACCCCGAACAGATAGGAAGAGAGACCGAGCAGGGAGGAATACCAGACCATTGCGTAAGTGTTAGAATAAGTACTGAGAATATAATTTGTAAAAAAAAAGGGGAACTAATTTAATAATGAAAAGGACTCTAGGAGGACGCTATAAGTTTAAGAGAGAATGTCAAAGTACTAAATATATATACATATATATTTGAACGAGTGTAATACTTAAGGAGTGATAATTTAATTTAGTATAGAGATCAGAGTAATGCAATTTAAGAGTAAGTTAATCTGTAGTAGGAAGTAAAAATTTTGTCCTTGAATTATTGTGAATGTTAAATTGCTGTGAGTATGACTTATTTGGGGTAGAAAATGATTAAACTGGTAAACAATTAAATGAGCATCTAGCCCTAATTGTGAAATAGTGGATTAATTGAACGGAAAGGTAACTAAGTAAATTGGTTGGATATTGTTGACTGGTGACATGTTTGCAAGGAAGGATTCTTGAATGAATATATATGTATTTCCTAATAAGTTGGGAAACGAGCACTTATGAAATTATATTTTGTCTGTTCATTGGCTGATGGTGGTTTATTGACTTACATGGACTGTTAAGGAGCAAAGAGACAGATTGTGCGTTGTGAGGGGTAATAAATGCCCGGACCTACTGAAATCTTTGTAGAGCAACATGAAGAGACACAGTGATATATATATATATATATATGTAGATGTATATAAGTATTAGGATTTAGTAGTTCTTTTGATAACAAGGTTGACTGTAAATTACAAGATATATACACATTTAAAAATTAGTAAAATAACAAGTGTCAAACTAAATACTGTATTCTGTTAAAGGTTATTGTAATTTTCTTATATATAATATGACAATAAAAAACAAATTTGTATATTCTACATTCTTGTGTGTGTGTCTGTCACTTCTAAACTCAGCCAGTCCAGTGGAAGAATACCTTAATATATTAGGGGTCCCCGTGAGTCTGGGAATTTTCTGAAATCAATCAAGTCAGGTGTTAAAGTGGGAGGGGTTAAAATAAGGGGATATAAAAAAATATAACATAATATAATATAATTGTAGGCCCCTTTGAGCAATAGGATTTTCAGAAAAATAAAGATAACTAAACCCACCCCCACAGACTGCAACAGTTAAGCCTAATGGTCATAAAGCGCTTATTTTCCATATAATGAAGAAAATTGCCATATAACAAGCTGATTTTGAGAGATCTGGATATACACTGTTCACACCTCTGGCCTTTAGGCAATATAGCTGATGCTGTAGAAAGCACGAATTAAGGGATAAAAGGATTAAGAATAAATCACTTTAGATTTTAATAGCTAAAGGGTTTAATTCTTAAGAGCATTCCATAATTTAGTGTTGCCCGTATTTACTGTACCGAGATGTCGCACTGAGCAACTACTATCTGTGTCCACAGCCATTGGCAAAGATTAAGGAATATCCCCGACACGGACATTGGCACTGATCAACCTGTTTTCTATTGGAAGCACTGTATTAGAGAATTAGAAGAGTGATTTTCCTTTATCCTGGAAATTCATCTGTTGTTTTGCAGAAATGAGTCCCATACTTTCCCTAAATTTCATTTGTCTCTATATGGTAGGTACAAGTTGTCTGTACCTACCAACCACAAATGTGTAGGTGGTTGACTGATTTACAGACAACAAAACTGATTTAGTTGTCTGTAAATCAGTTTTGTTTTAGATGCTGTGCAAGTAACCTTACAATGTCTAAGAGGAAATCCTTAGTGTAGTGGAAAAAGTGAAAGTGCTTAATAGCATCGATTGGGGCATTATAACAAAACAAAAAAAAAAAAAAAAAAAAAGAACCACTTTATGTTTCGATTCTCAAACTGTTTGATGAAATGGGACCCAGTCGGAAGCATGCGAAATTATGCCTGTATGATGATGTCAATGAAGTCGTTTTTAAGTGAGTGAAGTTGATTTGAGACCAAAACATGCGGGTATCAGGGCAATTAATAAAAGAAAAGACTATGGAGTACACATCTTTTCTGGGGCATAAAACTTTCCAAGCCAGTTCTGGTTGGCTGCACAAATTTAAAAAGTACTATGGCTTACTTGAAAAAGTTATTTCTGTTGAAAGTGGGGTTGTATTTGAAGAAGCCTGTACCCATTGAAAAGAAAGTTTTGAAAAAAGTATGGAGGACTACGAGCACAAAGACGTATTCAACTATTCAACAAAAAATGTTTGCTGAACAGTGCACTGACTTTTAAAGGTGACAAATGTGTGTGTGGTAAAAAGAGTAAGGAAAGAATGTCTTGGTTAGTGCAAATATGGCTGGTAATGAAAAACTGAAGCTTTTGGTAATAGGCAAAAGTAAACAACCCCCCCCCCCCCGATGTTTCAAAGGAGTAAAGTTGTTAGAGTTGGACTACAACTATAACAAAAAATCTTGGACAATAAGTGAAATTTATGAACAGTGGATTTTAAATTTCGACAAAGATGACGAAAGAAACAGAAAAATCACTTTGATTGTCGACAACTGCCCTGCCCACCGTCACTCGGTAATTTCGAAACTTACAAGTGCAAAGCTTGTTTTCTTCCCTCCGAATACCTCGTATAAACTGCAGCCAATGGACCAAGGCATTATCAAGAATTTGAAAATGCACTACTGAAGGCATATCTGAAAAAAATTAAACTGAGAATAGAAACCAACCAACCTATAGATTCTGTTCTAGATTTAAAGATGTGCATATCACAGTTGGCAAAAGTTTGGAGTCAAGCAGTGATGGAAACAATGATTAAAATTATTTCTCAACAGGTTTGCTAAAATGCCAATTAACAGTGATGAGAGGGATAAACTGCTACATGACATTGAGCAACCTTGGGATGAACTCCAAGAGAGGTTTTATCAGTGGAGAAATTGTTCTTGAAGAATTTTTTGGAGTTGAGCTAGCTACTATAACGATGTCATAGTAGCTGAATATCTGACTGACTCCAACATTTTGGAGAGTATTCAAAGAACTAGTGACAATATCGACAATGAGATGGATGAAAATGAGGGCAATGAAGCAATATTAAACCTTCCAAACATGAAATGTTGGCAGCATTTGAAAGTTTGCATTGAGGGCTTTAGTGTGAAGAAAATGTGCCAGAAAATATATTTGTGTTTAAACAAATGCGAACATTTTTATGAACGATGTACAGCAAAATCCAGTGTACAACAAAAAATAGCCAAATATTTTATGACATAATTCTTAAAAGTGTACTAATATATTGTGCACATCATGCAAGTAGTCATTTCTTAATATGTGTGTATTAATAAATTAATTGCTTTAAAATGTAAGAAAATTTATTCATTCCCACTTATTTCTGATTTATTTCCCATGTTTTACTGTATTTCCGAGTTGAATTACAGTATTTTAAATTGTTGAAAAGGTCATATAACGAAATTTCTTATTACGAATTTTTTCAAGTGAACGATCGATTTCATTATATGGAGGACCAACTGTATTTGTGTAAAAAACATTTTTTCCATTACAATCAGTTGATAAAGTTCAGACAGCTTTTAAGCTTGGTAGTCTGTTTTTTTTAATGAAATAGAAAAAGTAAAAATACTAGTTTTCATTAACTTTTTTATTATGCAGCACTAATTTTGTGCTGCATAGTAAAAATGCAGCTATTAAAAATAACGAAATTAATAATTGTATTAAACAATACATGGCATTTGTTATTTAATATTAAATGCATTAAATTTTATAAATTCTTTTTATATGTTCCATAACTATTCATTTATTTTAATTTCTTTGAATCTTTTAACTGGTGTGCAGAGGATAGTGATTCTACTGTGATACCTATAAGGATCCTATAGCCTTCTGAATATATGTAGGCTTATTGCTACTTATTGGCATTACCAGTTTTCTTGCCTCCTGACATGAAATATTTGGCTCTCCTTTCTTTTTCTTGTTTCTAGTGCTGGCATGTCCTAGAGTATGCAGAGTGCTCACCTTGACAAGTGGGTTTGGTGGCTGTAAATGCATTGTTCTTATGGTCTTTCAAACTGCACCAAGCATAGCAAAGTGATCCAGGGCAGACCATTTGTGAATGTCCCCATCTTTCAAATGTCCACATTTGAACTGCCATGTTCAAGATGTATGGCCTTACTATGCAATGTAGATACCCGTATGTTATTGCTTAGGTGACAATAGAGAATTAAACATAAGGATGTTTCTGGTTGGTACTAAAATCCTCTGCCTAAGCACAAATATTCTTTTTGGTTCTAACACTCCCTGAGGCTTCAGTTCAGTGCATATTTACTTCTCATAAACATCAGGTAGGTCCCACTCTAAGAGGTTACCTCTTGATGAATTTAATGTTTTGTGTGATGTCACAATTGTATTTCCACATTGAGGGTGTTCAGAGTAGCTGTTCCGAGCATGTCAATTAATTTATTTAGAAATTCTCTAGAACAAAGCCTCTTAACTGACTTAGGGACTTCCTGCTGGTCCTAATCCCTTCTGTATAAAGAAGGGTAACATTTTTCCAATGAGTTTATGAATATATTATCAAGTTGAGTGCATTATCAAGAACCTAAGAATAGTATCAACCGTTAGCCATAATTATGAGAGCATCCTTGGACTCAGGGGAGGTTCCCACGGACTGGAGATGTGCAAATGTATCCCCAATTCACAAAGGGGGATCGAAGGGTGACACGGGTAATTACAGACCAGTTAGTTTAACTTCTGTTCCGGGTAAAATAATGGAGTCGTTGGTTAAAGATGCATTGCAGGATCATCTAGACAAGACTGCAGCAATAATTCAGACACAGCATGGGTTTGTTAAGGGAAAGTCTTGTCTGACAAATTTGATAGGATATTATGATGTGGTTACAAAGGAACTGGATGCAAAAAATAATTTTGATATCATATATTTGGATTTCAGGAGAGCTTTTGACACTGTTGCGCATGGAACACTATTTATATCGGTGTTTAGATACACCATAGATAACTCTTAAGAAACTACAAAGTAGGTGTTGGCGGCATCATTTGCTCTTTCTCATATTGTGCTCTGCCTTCACGAGTTGCCATGATATTGCACTACCTCGAATAAGTAACGCTTCACTGATAGAGAAGACTATTGTTACTTATTCTCAGTTGAGTACCACCACCCAGACAGCACTGTTTCATGGCTATTGGCCAATCATCAGTGGGTGGGCAGGTACCCTGGTATTGCAGACATGACAACCCAGTTGTGAAGTTAATCACACAATATGAGAGATGCCAATAGGTGTAGATGTCAATATTTAAAATAAATAAATGCACAAGGCATAATACTTTAAGAGTGGTACTCAACTGAGAATAAGTAACAATAGTGTTCTCTATCAGTGAAGCATTACTTATTCGAGGTAGTGCAATATCATGGCAACTCGTCATGAAGGCAGAGCACAATATGAGAAAGAGCAAATGATGCCGCCAACAACTACTTTGTAGTTTCTTAAGAGTTATCTATGGTGTATCTAAACACGGATATCATATATAGATACCAAACTCTTAAAGTTTTATGCCTTGTGCATTTATTTATTTTAAATATTGACATCTACACCTATTGGCATCTCTCATATTGTGTGATTAACTTCACAACTGGGTCGTCATGTCTGCAATACCAGGGTACCTGCCCACCCACTGATGATTGGCCAATAGCCATGAAACAGTGCTGTCTGGGTGGTGGTACTCAACTTATAATAAGTAACAATAGTCTTCTCTATCAGTGAAGCGTTACTTATTCGAGGTAGTGCAATATCATGGCAACTCGTCGTGAAGGCAGAGCACAATATGAGAAAGAGCAAATGATGGTGCCAACAACTACTTTGTAGTTTCTTAAGAGTTATCTATGGTGTATCTAAACACCGATATCATATATAGATACCAAACTCTTAAAGTATTATGCCTTGTGCATTTATTTATTTTAATTATTTTAAATGGAAGACTATTGTACAAATTGGAGCAGAATGGTATTAAGGGTAAGTTGCTACAATGGATAAAAGGATGGTTAAGTGGGAGAAGACAGAGGGTAGTAATCAATGGGCTGCTCTTCTTGGACTAATGTTATTAGTGGAGTCCCACAGGGTTCGGTGTTAGGTCCACTGTTGTTTTGTATATTTATCAATGATATTGATGAAGGTATATCAGGCTTAATGTCGAAGTTTGCAGATGATACAAAGGTTGGCAGGGTTGTTAATGACAGTAATGGCAGTGTGCTACTGCAACAGGATCTAGATAATTTGGGCAGATGGGCTAAGAAGTGGCAACTTTAACCTTGACAAATGCAAAGTACTGCATATGGGTAGAAATAACCCCAGAGAAACATACCAACTGTGTGGTACTACACTTAAGGTTGTAGAAAATGAAAAAGACCTGGGAGTAATTGTCCAGGCAGATATGAAGCTTTCTGAGCAATGCAGACAGGCTGCCAGGGTAGGTCATGGGGTTTTGTCAATGATATATAGGAATTTTGCTAGCAGGGAAAAGGAGGTGATTATCCCTCTGTATAAGGCAATGGTCAGGCCACGCCTTGAGTACTGCATACAGGTCTGGAGGCCTCATTTTAGGAAGGATGTAGATTTACTTGAGCATGTACAGAGAAGGGCAACAAGATTAGTGAGGAGAATGAAGGGATCCTCTTATCAAGAGAGGCTTAAGTTCTGCAAATTGCAGTGGCTGGAGACTAGGCACCTGCGTGGTGATCTGATTGAGGTGTATAAGGCCTTGAATGGGTTCAGCACGCTGAATTCTGATGGGATCCTTCCACTTGTTCAGATTACGAACCTAAGGGGGCATAAATTCAAATTAAGAAAAGACAGATGTAGATTGGATGTGCGGAAATTTGCCTTTAGCCAGTGGGTGGTTAATTGCTAGAACAAACTTCCATCTGTCGTTGTGGAAGTTGATAGGTTGAATAAATTTAAGGAAGAACTGGACAGGCATTTGGAGGGAATGGTGTGATTTTTTTTTGGCTGATTCTGCATAAGCTCATACATTTGCTTTCTTGCAAATGTATGAGCTTATACATTTGCTTTCTTGCATCACATGCCACTACTACTACTACTATTTAAGTTCTAGGTCTCCTAACTGAAATAGTTCTGTCTGTATTAGTGTTTAGATTTTCTGAGATGGGCTGTGCTAGGATCTCAGAAGAAAGATTTACATTATCAGGATTCATAGAGGGTTTTTTGTTTCAGTGCTGGGCTCCTCTTAGGCTCTGTGGTGTGTAGGAAGACTGGATACTGAAACAAAAAAAACAAAAAAAAAACCTCTATGAATCCTGAGAGGAATACCAGGGCTACCCAGGTACCACATCTCCACAAGCCTGAATAGAGTCTTTCAGACCATGAGAGTAGGACATGGCATCAATGCAGTGGACCTCTGCAGAACCCACTAGCCAAATAATCCTGGGTAAGCCATCCCAGGATCACCTGTCTTCTCAAAGTAGGGGCCAAAGTGATGTGTTGAAGCTGGGCCCCCAACCACCAGAATCACCTTTCTAAGTTTCCACTGGTCTCAGCACATGGTAAACACACTAGATTCTTATCATGTTAGCTTGGAACTTAGGTTGTGGATGTTGGCTCCCACTGATACTAATCTGTAGAACCAGCATCACTGGGTGGTCTGGTCCACTCACCACATAGTGCCCACTTCAAGAGGCCAAATCAGGAAGTGACTGCTCTTATATTCAATGCGTATTCCTTGTCAGAGACTTCTTAATTTGGCCTTTCAATGTAGGCACTATGGGAGATTTTGAACTTTTTGAAAATAAGTTTGCTCTATTAGCTGATTATTCGTGATGCATTCAGCAGATAGAATTAATTAAATTTTTAGATATGATGTACGAACAGCAAGAATATGTCCAGCTTGACATAACATGCCCTCCTTCCCCCACATAAGCACTAATCAGATTGCAGCCAGTAGCTGGCAGAGCAAGGCAGCAAAATTATATACTAGCTGATTTGGATGACCCTACAGAGTTACCAATATGTTCAGTCCAATGAAATATCTAGCAGCTCACTTGTGAATACCATTTCAGAGTTTTACATTCAAAATGTAAGGAATACTGGATGTCTCCATAACGTCCACTGTAACCTCAGACATTACTCATATGACATTGATGGAAGAGATAGGAATTGTTGGAGATTTGTTCTCAAGACTAAACGTGGGTTTCACTACTTTAAACCCCTAATAAGCAAAGTGATCATGTTGCACCAGATGACAGTCATCTACCACTTAGTACTGCTTGGCGACACAGAGGAGTGCCATTCCTATGTTATTATTTCCTCTTTAGATTGGCTCACAACTGGGTGGTCTCCTCCAGTATACCAGGTGCAGTTTCGTGTCTTACATACAGGGTTAGTAACAATAACAGTTCCACCAATCTGATGGTACAAGCAGAGAAGTTGCCTGTTGCACAACTGGACTACACCAAATGTCTGTGACAAGCTTCAGGGACCAAATTAAGCAATGAACTGGTAATAATCTGTTTGTACTACAAATAGTACTAAAATGCACATAAACCCTATATCACTGGTCAGAACATGGTAACAACCTTGAAATACATTGCATTTTAATGTATTAGAAGATGAAATGCACAAGGCACAATTTCTTATGGGTTTTGGTAATTAACTATATAATATCAGTGTAGATACACCATAGTTTACCATTAAATTTCAACTACGTATGTAGTATGAAAGGCATCATTTTAATTGTATCTCATATTGCGGGTACCTTCACAACAAGATAGCTGGTATTGCACTACTTCAAACTTCACATTCACTGATGATGAAGCTAAACAGCTTCGAAACGATCGTCTGGGTGGTGGTATACACTGAAAATAAATAACAGTAGTCTTCTCTACTAGAGAAGCATTATTTATTTGAAGTAGTGCAATACCAGCTATCTCATTGTGAAGGCACCCACAATATGAGATACAATTAAAACGATGCCTTTCACACTTCATACGTAGTTCAAATTTATGGGTAAACTATGGTTTATCTACACCAATATTATAAAGTTAATCAGATTTTAAATAATCCAACCTCAAATTATTGAAGATATACTGTATTGTGTACAAGTGCATGACAAAGTACACTGGTCTCTATCCCACAAGTAATTGAAAGGGCTATATGAAGAGCATGTTTAGGCTTCTCATGCACTTAGTTCAGAGCTGACAGTTGTACAAAGTCAGCTTCTTATAAAATATGAGCTTTGTGAACTTTGGTACTACTTGAATAATATTTTACATAGTTCAAGATCAGGTGAAGATTTGATTACAACAACAACAGGGTATACAGCAAAACTCTTCTGGGGAGAGAACCTCAAGCTAGTAGCCAATGCCAAGGAATTAAGAGAGTCAATGACTTTTTGAAGTTGCTATTCAGTTGACCCTAATGCTGAATGACCGAGAAAATATGCTAAATTCATTAATGCAGAGGTTAATAACTTCAGCATATTTTCAGAGAATATTTTTCAGAACTCTTTTTATAGTTGGAGAAAGTTGTTCTGTGATGGAATTCACTTTTATGGAAAAAAGGCATGACACTTAAGACTGACCCTTGTTGAACCCCCTACCTCTTAACAAAATGGTAGAGAGAGAGAGAGAGAGAGAGAGAGAGAGAGAAAGGGAGAACCTAATGGGTACTCAGAAGGAATTGACTAGATCTTTCTGAATGCCTGTTAGGCTGAAAAATCAGGATATGACTTCTGAGGTCAAAGCCATGAAAATAATTTCTGATACCAAACTCTGTCATATATGTTTTATATATTAAAGGAAACAACAGACACTAGATACTTGTGTCTGAGGGAAGGGCATCATGAATAGAAGTTTAAATCTAAATTAAGTGATCTGGTGGGGGCCTGTTCTTTAAGAAGTCACACTCCACTCTAGAGAGAAGGTAATTTTCTTCCAAATATCATTATGAAATGAGCACTGACCATTTTTTCCAAGATTTTGCACAAGCAGCTAGTCAGAGCTATATGAAAATGATTCATGGGAGTTTTTGGAACTTTCTTGATTTAGCAAAATCAAGAACAATGGCTTTGTGCCAGAAGTTTGGAAGTTGCAATGCAAGGAAGAATTTATCATACAGGATGCAATAATTAATCCATCAGGTTTCATGAAAGGTGGCTGATCATTTTGATATGGATATTGTTTCAATAGACAGCACATGCCTGGGAGAGGAGAAGTGCTATTTTCAACTGCTGCTGCTGTGTTAGCAGCCAACTGTATGGCTCAATCCCTTCTAAGCAGAACTAGATATTCAACAACAGACCAGTAGGTCACTCTGTCAATGAGCAACTCACCAGTGGGTTGGCCAAGTATAAACATGTTAAACTAGAGTGCCTTTTTTTTTTTTTTTTGAAATACACTGAATACAGAGTTGCACAAATTGTTTTCTTATATAAACACATGGAGAATGCCTTATATTATATATACAATCATCATATTATCTAATTATAAAATGCAAACAAACTGCTTCATCCAACTTTATGAACAGAAAACAGTACTACTGAATTAACTGGGACAATAAGAAATTGTATGCCAGTTAGAGAAACTATGCTTGTGATCATTACCACTCATTATAAAATAAGATGCTGTTATCAATGTTAATTAACAATGAAAATAAATAAATACTGAATATCTATCAATTATTGCTTTAATTTTTTCCGACTTTCATATCTCTTTAGTTTAAAATCTATTATGTAAATCGTAAGAATAATTTATATTTAAAAAAAATATACATAAGAGTCCTACAAAAAATTTTATAATTTATATTTCTACAAGTTTCCTCAATGCACTTCTCTGTACAGAACATTTTTTCTAAACAATTTTTAAATAATTAGTATCACAGCATCTACCTCACAATAAAATTTCCAAAAATTATGTAACAAACACTAATGACCATAATTACATACTGTTGGCTATTTAATATGAGAGATTTTCAATGACAGCTCGTGTAAATTCAGTAGTAGTACCATAACCTCCAACATCTCTTGTCCTTACCTAAAATGTGAGGGGAAAAAATTAATGGATAATTCATTCAAAATATTAAACATTTTGATGTTATTTTTAAAATATTCAAAATTAAATTACGGTATAGTTTAGGGCAAAAGATTCAGGTTACATAAATAGTTTAACTAATGTACAAGTTAGTGCACTTGCATCATTTCTGTACATAGCCAACTACATAAAGTTATAAATGGCATCATTAAATATATCTCATATTGTGAACACCTTCATGACATGCAATACCATGGCAACTCATCGTGAAGGTATTCACAATATATGAGATATACTTGAGTCAGTAACAGGTGGTATAAAGCACCATGAAATGTTTTATAAACTGTTAACGAATGTGAGACAAAAACAGATTTTTGCATTCACATTAGTTAAATCTTGTATGGGGAAGGATGGTGACTGTTTTTTGGAACTGTCATGCATTCTTGTGTATTTTCAAAAGCATAGAGATACCATGTACAGTTGGTCTTCGACTTACGATCTGACTGACAGGTCGTAAGTCAATCTGGTCATATGTCGGACATATATTTATTAACAGTATTTTTTAACCTTTCTAATCTTTTTATCATCTTTATAATTTATTTTTATCATCTTTTATTTTTCATTTTAAATACAGTAATGTTTTTATCTTTTACTTAGCGATACTGTACATACGTTCGTTTCTGTGCCTAGGCTTTATCTCTCTATGAAGTTAAATTCATTTTAATTGGTTTATTATTCATACTGTTTATAAAAATACAAAACTACAATCTATAATTATATTGTACATAATGTTGAAAAATAATACTGTACATAATGTACTGTAAACACAAAAATACAATCTAAAATTAATGTAAAAATTAATACATATGAAATTTACAAAATCAATTTTTAATCTTTGCTTGTGCTGGGTTGTGGATCGTCAGGGTCATGTTCTTGGGTTGAGGTAGGAGATGTTTTCTTGATGAGGAACATGTTGAGCTTTGTTTGAACAGTTTGTTTCTTTTTTTTCTTCATATATCTCATGATAGCAACGCACAGCATCTTGAATGATACGTTCAACCTTCGTAAATCGTTCGACATTAGGGTCCATTGCTTCGAAACTGGCAAGAGCTTTATTCAGTTGCAAAAAAGAATCTGATAAACCCTTTGCAGTGAATTTCTTTTCTGGCTCCTCTTCTTCCTCTCTCGCTTTTTCTTGTGCTACTCTCTGTGCTTCCAATTCAATCAACTCTTCATCCAAAAGTTCTTTTGTCTCATAATCTAGCAACTCCTCTACATCTTCTATTTCACATTCTAATTTAAGATTTTTTGCAAGTTTAACTATTTTTTCTGTAATCACTTCCAGCTCCTCTCCTTTTTCAGAACCTTCAAATGTAGTATTCACATAACATTTTAGACACTTTTTCCAAATTCCTGACATACAATTCTTTGTTACACATTCCCATGTGGTCGAAATATTCTTGATACACTGAATAATGTTGTACTGCTTCCAAAAGTCTCGCAAAGATAAATCAGCATCAGAATCTATCACTTTGATGGCTTGTGCGAATGTTGTTCTGAGATAGTGAGCCTTGAATGCTGAGATAGCACCCTGATCCATGGGTTGAATAAAAGCAGTTGTGTTAGGTGGCATAAAAACCACTCTAACATCATGATGAAGGTCATCCAGATGAGGGGGGTGGCCAGGGGCATTGTTCATAACCAATAAAATCTTGAAAGGGATACCTCTCTCCGCACAATATTCATGAGCCTGAGGAATGAAGCAGTTTATGAACCAGTCTTCGAACAGTGCTCGAGTCATCCAAGCTTTAGGGTTTGAACGGTAGTAAATGGGCAGTGTGTGCTTGTTGATGGGCTTAAATGCATGAGGGTTTTCTGAATGATAAATGAGAAAAGGCTTCAGCTTAAAACCTGCAGCATTCCCACCAAGCAACAAAGTTAACCGATCCTTAAAAGCTTTAAATCCTGGAATCCTTTTTGCTTCTTGGTGTATGTATGTATGATTAGGCATGCGTTTCCAATGCAAGCCGGTTTCATCTATGTTGAATATTTGTTCCGGTAGTAAACCTTCTTCTTTGATTAAAGAGTCGAAACTATCAACGAATTTTTTGGCTCCATCTTCATCTGCACTTCCTGCTTCTCCTGTGACATGTACATTATGCAAAACAAATCTTTTTTTTAAACGCTTAAATCACCCAGTACTAGCCTGAAAAGCTTCTGCGTAATCGTTTCCGGCGCGCAATTTTAAACTCTGAAACAAACTTCTAGCCTTCACTTGCACTGTGTGAAGGCTCATGGGTGTATTTTTTTGTATTAAATCTTCCATCCACATAAACAACAATTTCTCCATTTCATGGATGGGTCCCTGTCATTGTTTAGTTAAAATTGTAGACTTAATAGGTGCAGAACCTTTCACAGCTTCCCGAATTCTTTCTTTGTCCTTAAGTATCATCGATACCGTGGAATGTGATAACTTCAAGTCACATGCTATCGCATTCATTTTCTTTCCGCCTTCATACTGCTGGATAACTTTCATTTTACACTCTAAATCAATAGTTTTCCTTGACTTCTTAGCTGGCGTATATGTAGATGAAGGCATTTTCCTTTTACTAAACATTTTATGGGTATTTCAGTAGAATTTTAAATAATACACCACATGCAACAGATGCTTGAAAGCGACTAAGTGTATGTGAGAGAGAGCGACTTAGTGTATGTGCCTGGTGGTGTCCTCAGGCCTCCCATCATCGATGTGCCTCCTCACCTGGGTTACGGGTGTCCTCAGTAGTGACTTCCTGATTTATTATTTATTTTTTTTTGTGGTCGTAAGTGCGGCCAGTCGTAAGTCGACGACCAAGTGTATATGGCATCATATTGTAAAATTCTGAAAGACTTCAGGGACTCAGTGTGCAAAAAACAAGCCTGGATCATTAAGATGTGGAGCACTGCTGTTGCCTGACAACACAAAGCTGCATTAAGCAACCTTAAAGACCTTTAATGATGATCTACTGTGGGAACTTCATGATCAGCCTCTCTACACCCCTGACCCCTAACAATTTCCTTTTGTTTGGTCCACTTAAACAATAACTTGATGGCAAGCATTTCTATGTTTATGTGGAAATGATGTACTTCACTAGTTATGACAGAAACAGACATACTTTTATACAGTGTTTAAAAAAAAAAAAGAGCTTATGTTTCTGGTAATTACGCTGAAAAATTTTGAAAAAAAAATTGTAAATATTTAGTCAGTTTCCTGCTTGATTATTTTTTTTTACTTCTTACTTTGTGACTTACCAACAAACACTTGTATTTGCTATCTGAGTAACAGTAGTTTTTTTTATTTAATCTGTAATAATTTATAGCTAGGTGACCTACAAAATTCAAATGACATTTAAAATTTATCAGTTTCTGATAAATTATTAGAAATTATTAAGTGAAAAAACACATTGATAATATGAATAAAATTAGGTGTCTGTAACTGGAAAATTGACAAAGAAGCTTTTTACCTTTCCAGCTGTTATCACTTTCTCTACTGCATCAGAAATAAGATTCCCATAAGTTTCAAGATGTACGTGATCGAGCATTGCAGATGCACAAAGTAACATGGCAGTAGGATTTGCAATATTTTTCCCAACAGCTTCTCCAAATGTATGCCTAGCACCCTGATAAAAAGAAAGATCAAGCAGATTTTAATAATATTAAGACTAAACTGACTACATAATAATAATAATTCATATGAAACTGAAACTTCACATATAAGTCATGCTAAAAGTACTGAGCTATTTCTTATACAGTTACATTAAACAAAAAAAGAAAAAAAAGAATCTTGGCCACGAGATGTCAGCATATCATATCTGTAACTGCTGTGTATAATTGGTCTGTCTACTTTATAGAATGAAGAGCTGGAATTAGTATTAGTAGCTGCAAATAATTCAAGAAAGAAAGAACGCTTATACAGTATCAGCCAAAAAAAAAAAAAAAAAAATCTCCCCAGCTTCCAGATGAAAAATACACACACCTAGTGGTGGCTACAGTGGATTCATGAGAGCCCATTGTTGCTTTTTTGGAAATTTTGCGAGCCCATTGTTGAAATAATCATTTATTTTACAAATGAAATCCTCTAAATTAACAAGTATGCAGAGATGGAACTACGGTGGGGCAAGCAGGGCCCCATCCCCGCATTTTAATGGCACAATCGATCAGTAATATGTTTTAAAATTGCTTCATGCTTGATTTAATTACAGTCAAACCTCTGTTTAACAAACTTCTTTATTAGCAAATTTTTTTTTAATTGTTTGTAATTACATTTAAAATAGTTTCCACATAATAAAGAAAATTTTCCATGTAACGAATGGATAATGAGAGACTTAACTTTATGTACTGTTCCCACATCTGACCTTTAGGCAATTAGAAAGCATGAATTAAGGGTTAAAAGGATTACTGTTACCTATCCCGCCTACCGAGAAGTTGTATTTCTGACACGGATAATAGCCTTTGTTTCAACTGTGTTGTGGTTCCCCTTTACTCCAGCAAGCAATCATTTTTTTTGGAGAAGTGAGTGATCCATGCCTTACAGTAAATTTCTCCTGTCTAAGTTTACATGGTCACAATAGCTGAATATCCGAGTGATTTCGACAGTTAGAACAGTATTCAAAGAACCAGTGACAGCAGTAGCGATGTCGGGGGGGGGGGGATTAGGACAACTAAGATATTAAATAAACTTTCCGAAGATGAAATGTTGGCAAATTCTGAAACTGCATCAAGGCCTTCACTCTGAAGAAAATGTTCCAAAATATAATGGAATATAAGCAATAATTTAAAAAAAAAAAAAAAAACACTGTATGTATTATATCACCAATTTCCAAACACCAGCACGATTTAAGGATGATTGCTAAAGAACTTGAAGTGGAAATTATAAAGGTTAGTTATGTGTTCGGGCCACGATGAGAAGTTGTAGCTTGCGGATGGCAATTGCTGTTTTGAGGAATTATCTCGCTTGTGCAAACATTTTGAATCAGAAGTTAAATATTCAGGATTATTAAACCGACTTTTAAATCTAAAATTTCTTAACGAGTTAGCACTGATGATCAACAACCTACAGGAGCTCTCTTACCTTTCAGAAGCTTTACAAAGTCGCAGCATCAATATAGCAAAAGCATATAAATTAATTATTCTAACTATCAATACTATTGCTAATTTGAAAAATTCTGAGGGAAATTATGAAGCTAAAATTGAGAGCATGTTGAAGTCAAAAGAATTTGAAGGAATCAAAAGTAAGAACACATTTAAAAAATTACCTCGTGACAAGTTATAAAACTGCATTGTTTTATCCTTAAAGGATCGGTACAGTACAATAATTTTAAATTAAATAAAGAAAATAATGCAACCACTGACAATGTTGTTGTTGTTGTTGTTATTTGGTTTTTAGGAGCATTAGCAACTAAGGCCATATTGCTCCGAGGATATGCGGTGGTCATTCCCTGACCTTTCCGCATCCTCCGTATTTGGTGGTCACGGGCTCGAACCCCGGTCTAATCAAGAAGCGTGTGCTACGCACTGCCGCTCCTGCCCACCTGGCTACGGAGGCGCCTCAACCACTGACAATGAGGAATTGAAAGAAATTTTAAACATATGCTACCTGGAAACGTGGAATATGGAAGAACTTTCATCTCCATGGCAAGAGGATGAAAATGAATGAGAAATTTAAGTTCTCTAATAAAATATGAAATAAAAATTAATGATTTTAGAGATTTTTTTGAAGACAGTTTATCTTTAAAATCGAGTGAAATTCCATTTTCAATAATAAAAAAAAAACCAGAAATACCATTGAAACCATTGCAATTAACAGTGCTGAAGTTGAGAGCTTTCAGCATAACGAATAATATTGTAACAATAGAAAGAACATCACTGACACGTTGCAGATATGACGACTATACATCTAAATGCACGTTGCAAATATGATGAACATACATCTAAATGGAAAAACCATTGCTTTAATTTGATCCAGATCATTATATCAAATCTTTCCTCCGTAATCATCGCTTAGCTAGTGAGCAACAATAAATATTAATAAAGAAGTAAATTCTGTGGCAATTTTTAGAAAATTTTTTTCTTGAATATTTGTGTAATAATTTTTTTCATGTAATCTGTGATTTTTGTGTATCTTTTCTAGAATAGTTTGTTTTTTTATGTAATATTCATTTTTATATTGTAGAATATTTTGTGATAGTTTTTGTTAATTGTGAGATAGGAAATATTTCTTGTTATTTTTTGAAGACTCTTTTTATTGGCAATATCAAAATTTTATCATGAAAAAAATGTATCCATTATTATCATTGGCCACATGGTGCAAGGCAGCTTTTGCTGCACCAGCCAAAAAAAAATTTCTGAGTTACCCGAGAGAGAGAGAGAGAAATAGAAGGCAATCAACAAGAAAGAGAATGATGATGATATCCAGCTCAGGACCCTGGATGTGCAAAGCCCATACTCACTAGATGTGAGCCCCCTGGGGGTATATATATCCCTAGTTGTAAAAAAAGAGAACAAAAAGTGGTGCATGTGCCAAGCAGGCACGGTACATTATTATTATTAGCCATATGGTGCAAGGAAGCCTGAGGCTTATGCTGCACCAGCAAAAAAGAGAATGATGATATCCAGCTCAGAACCCTGGGTGTCCCAAGACCATACTCACCAGATGTGAGCCCCTGGGGTTTATGATTTGTAAGTTGTATATTTCATTTCATATACTGACTATGAAATGAAAGAGCTTTAGTATTGTGATCAATAAAGAGCTTTATTGATCATTCACAAATTTTCATAATTTCTGGAAGACAAGATACGATGGATTTGTGATAACTAAAGTAAGAGATGTATATTTGCAGCTGTAACATATCTAAATGTCCCTGGAAAACAGTGTCAATTGAGGTACTTAATCTTGTAGTTGAAACGATATACACAGCTTTGGGGGCCACCTAACAATGGAATGTAACGAAAATGCAAGATGAAAAATTTTTTTGACAAATATTTGTATTGTTGTAATCATACTTCATACATTCTGTTGTGACGTTCATATATTGTGACATCATACTATGCAAAAATTATAAACAGTTAGAACTAGAGATATCATACCAGTCACTAGCTAGTTCTTGGTAGGCCGCCTCTGTAGCCAGGTGGGCAGGAGCGGCAGTGCGTAGAACACGCTTCTCGATTAGACCAAGGTTCAAGCCCGTGGCCACCAAATACGGAAGATGCGGAAAGGTCAGTGAAGGACCACCGCATATCACACGGAGCAAGGTGGCCTTAGTTGCTAATGTTCCTAAAAACCAAATAACGACAACAACTAGTTCTCAGCACAGACTAGTGGTGTGAGCGTGGGAAATGCCTCTGGTGGACAATGCAGATGACGTCATTTCTGTGACTGATCAGATTTACTTGGTAGATAACCCCACGGATGTTCACATCAAAAAGTCGACAAAACTGCGAGCCCATTGTTAAAATGTTTAGAGCTCACCACTGCGCATACACCTCAGCAAAAATCAACTAAACTGACCGCAGCATGAATAAAAGCTTATGAAAGTGCCTTCTGTCCTAATGAGATATATATATTCAATTCAATTTTCATCACTGTCACAAAGTGGCAATATAATCTTATATTTATCAATTTTTCACAAAATTGTCAAAATAATTTACACACTGCCAGCTTCTTATGTGGCAAAAATCTCTTTTCAGACTTGGAAACCAGATGCGCACTGCTCTTTCTACCATGTATCTTCATAATGGTTATCTCTTGCAATCCTTCAATGATTTTAAGAGGTGTGTGAGAGTGCAAGGTCTAGACAACATGAAGGATAAGGAAGCACTTTCCAGGCAGATTTTTGTGATGTCCACTATTGTCAAGTGGACAGTATGAAGTATAGCATTTGTGAGATAACTTCTTTCATCAGGCAAATGAAAGATACTTTTGTTTCTTCAGTCTCAAAGTAGTAAGTTGTGTTGATGGGTTTCATCTTGATCTGGTTCACTCTGCCAGGAAGGAGGGGGGGGGGGGAATACATCAACTGAAAACCAAAGCAGTCCTCCATAATGTTTCTCAGCTCACTCCTACTGGTGTTAAACAGAAAGCAGCTAATGATGACATCGGCTGTCTTGACACAACCATGCTTCCCTTGGTGGATCTCCACCACATAAGATGAAAACAGAAAACTGTTAAATACACGACCTTCTACCAACCAAACAAAAACATGTTAATTTCAGTAACTTCCAATTTGTATGTAGTTCTTTGTTTGAAATCATTCCAGCTGAGGAGATTATATATTTAAACATCTCCAAAACCGTATTTTACAAATGTAATATTTATTTTTATTATTATTTAACAAATGCAAAGTGAGTATCATTTTTATCATTATGCATGATGTTCTAAAAGTCACATATAATACACACTGTATATAAAAGTAAAGGTAGTCCTGACATTATGCTATTTCAACCAGAAGGCTTTTTTCTTATCATAATTGGACTACTTTAAAAAGAAACTAAATTATCTTGGCAGGTGCAAAGAATACTGTGTTAGTACATTGCATTTTAATGAATTTTTTGGATAAGGCAAAACACATACAGCAAGAATATACCCAGCTCCTCAATATAATGTGACCTTGGCAGTTTCTGATAATAAAGTTATTACACAATACTCAAACTCCCTCCAGTTGTCCTCTGTGACAGTATACTGGTTTTGCTGTTTGTCACTAGTTTTAAAAAGCCGGGGTTCAAATTCCATTAGAGACTGGAGGAATTAGCATTGGTAGAGGCATATGATGCAAGAAAGCAAGCTTATTCAGCATCAGCCAAAAAAAAAAAAAAAAAAAAAAACACAACCACTACTCCCATTTCACCCCTCCGTTCGTTCGAAATACCTGTCCAGCTGAGCCTTAAATTTGTTTAGGCTATCAACTTCAACAACAACTGATGGAAGTCTATTCCACAAACCAACTGCCCGCTGGCTAAAGGCAAATTTCCGCACATCTATCTGACATCCGTCCTTCCTCAATTTGAATTTATGCCCTCTCAGGTGATTATTCTGAGCAAGAGGAAGAATCCCATCGGCATTGAGCATGCTCAAGCCATTCAAGGCTTTATACACCTCTATCAGATCACCTCGCCGATGCCTAGTCTCCAGACTCTGTAATTTACAAAACTTAAGCCTTTCTTCGTAAGAGCAACCCTCTGTTCCATTCACTAATCTTGTTGCCCTTCTCTGTACTCGTTCCAGCAGCTCTGCATCCTTCTTGAAATGAGGCCTCCAGACCTGTATACAGTACTCAAGGTATGGCCTGACCAATACCTTATACAAGGGAATAATCACATCCTTATCCCTGCTAGAAAAATTCCTGTATATCATTGACAAGACACCATGGGCTACTCTTGCAGCTAGTCTGCACTGCTCAGAGAACTTCATATCTGCCTGCACAATTACCCCCAGGTCCTTTTCATTCTCCACCACTGTCAGCGTAGTACCACAGAGTTGATACGTTGATCTGGGATTACTGTTTCCCATATATAGTACTTTACATTTGTCAATGTTAAACTTCATTTGCCACCTCTCAGCCCATCTGCTCAACCTTTCCAGATCCTGTTGCAGCAGCATAGCACCAGTAGTGTCCTTAACACCCCTGCCAACCTTCGTATCATCTGCAAACTTGGACATTAAGCTTGATATACCATCATCTATATCATTTATAAATACAGAAAACAACAATGGACCCAACACTGAACCCTGAGGAACTCCACTAATAACATTAGTCCACGTTGAGCAGTGTCCATTGATTACCACTCTCTCTGTCTTCTGCCACTCAACCATCCCTTTATCCATAGCAGCAATTTGCCTCCAATGCCACACTGCTCCAATTTGTGCAGCAGTCTTCCATGCGCAACAGTATCAAAAGCCTTTCTAAGATCCAAATATATAATATCAAAGTTATTCCCTGCATCCAGTTCTTTTGTGACTACATCATAGTATCCAATCAAATTGGTCAGACAAGACCTGCCCTTGACAAAACCAAGCTGTGTCTGAGCTATAACTGAATTCTTGTCCAGATGATCCTGCAGTGCTTCTTTAACCAGTGCCTCCATTAATTTTCCTGGAACCGAAGTTAAACTAACAGGTCTATAATTACTTGTATCAGCCTTTGATCCTCCTTTGTGAATTGGGGTTACATTTGCACATCTCCAGTCTATGGGTACCTCCCCTGAGTCCAAAGAAGCTCTCATAATTATGGCTAGGGGTTTGCTTACTTCCTTTGCTGCTTCCTTTAATATAACTGGATAGATCCCATCCACCCCGGGTGCCTTTTTTATGTTTATCCTCAACAGTTTCTCCTCCACTTTCCTCTCAGTTATTAGAAAATCATCTAGCTCACTGCCAATGTTTACTTCACCTATGACATTCCCCTTCCTGAATAACTCCTCATGTGTGAATGTAGATGCAAAATACTCATTTAGACTGTTAGCCACCTGAGCAGGATCCTCAACTGTTGAACCATCAACATCCAGTGGACCAATCTGATTCATCCCTTTCCTTCTTGAGTTTAAATAGGTAAAGAACTCTTTTCTGTTTTTCTTTGCATCCTTTGCCAAGGATTTTTCGTAGTCTGCCTTTGCCTGCCTAATCTCCTTTGTGACTTGGTTACAGACCAACTTATATCTATCATAGGCTTCCATGTCACCCATTAATTTATATGTATCCCATGCATTTTTCTTCTCTGCCATATGTCTCATTAGTTCATCTAACAACCATTTAGGCCTGAACCTTGAACAATATTTCTTGGTTGGTATGTAAAGCCTGGTGGCTTCCAAGATTAGTTCCTTGAATGCTTCCCATTTTGAATTTGCTGTTGGTAACATCATCAGTTGGTTCCACTGTATAGAATTTAAATACTGTCTCAGCCCATCATAGTCTCCTTTACGAAAGCAAAAACCCTTCCCTTTACCTCTGATGGTAGTTACCTCCTTGAGTAAATCCCACTTCAGCACACTGTGATCACTGCCACCTAGTGGTTCATTTATCTGCAGATTCTTAATGCATGAAGAATCACTACTGATAATCAGATCAAGAGTATTACTCCCTCTAGTTGCCTCCCGAACATGCTGGTGTAGAAAACAATCATCCAATAAATCCACAAAAGCCTTGCTAGTGTGGGAGTGACCAACCCACAAATTCCAGTCAATATCTGGGAAATTAAAATCCCCCATTATAAGACTCTCTGATTTACTGGCCCATTCTATTTCCCTGTACAGTATCTTATTATACTCATCAGAGTCATTAGGCCTATAGCACACTCCTATTCTCAATTTTGATCTCCCAATGCTTATGTCACACCAAACTGATTCGACACTGCCCTGTCCATCGATGTCGACTGGCTTCACTTCCTTGAATTTTATGTGTTTTTTAACTAATAGCATAACCCCTCCTCCCTTCCTATCCTGTCTATCCTTTCTGCAGACTTTGTACTCCCCAAATTCCAGTTCTGCATTCCTTATATCTGTGTGACACCATGTCTCTGATATCCCAACAATATCTGCCTTTGATGTTTTGAGCAAAACCTCAAATTCATCAAATTTATTTACTAAACTCCTAGCATTGGTGTACACGCAAGTATACATGCACCTGTTTCTATTCTTAGCTACCCTAACACAACCCATGTGTTTACTTGTACCGCAATGACTTCCAGCAGTCTCTGAAATATCCTGCATATTGTTTTTCAGGCTTCTGCTCATTCCAATAGAAGCAGTGCAAGAATCTCTTTCACCTCTGCCAGTGGCTACTGTTAATCCATTTGTCCTTGTCTCCCCCCCAAGCTAGCAGTTTTCTGACCCACCTAACACTGCCTCGATAGCATCAGCAAATATTCTTGCACCCTTTCTATTTAAGTGTATCCCATCCCTGTAGAAGCAATCTCTCCTGTTAACAAGTACAGTCCAGGCTGAAAAAAAATTCTACCCCTTGAGCCTTGCACAATCTTTCCAGGGCCAAACTGATCGACAAGGCTCTCATCATATACTCCCTCCTATCGTGGGCAGAATTGCAGACACTTTCAAATTCAACCCTACTTCACGGCTTTTTTTTTCAACAGTGACCTGTACTTGTTAAGTAGTTCCGCTCGTCTCCTACTCTTAATATCATTAGTGCCAACGTGTACAACTATATCACCTTTTGTGACCTTAAAAGATGATATCCGCTCTACAACGTCATCAACCTTTGCCCCTGGCAGACATACCCTGGTCCTGTTCTTAACGTCTTCCTCAATTGGGGCTGTAGTTAGATGATTTCAAATAGAAAAAGTAGATTTTTACCCATTGGTTATTTCCATTATTCCATATTCCAGCCTTTGCTGGCCATATAACATGAAAATCATTGTATGAACGAACACACTTTTATATGAGCTATTATAAGATCTGAAAAAATTTACTAGTACCATAAAAACTCAAGAAAATTTAGTATTTTTGAAGTTTTTATAGTACTAGTTATACAATTTTTCAGGCCTTAATCCTTTATTCCAGTAATATATTTTTATATATGTTTTTATCTGCTTATTTCCAAATTCTATCTGGATGGCAAACTAGTTAAGATGAAGGTGGTTTAAGAGAAAGTTTTTTGTTTTCCCTTCATTAGCAATATACTGTTGCCTCCTAGACTTTTACTAATTTGTTATTAACAATTTTAAGTTAATTATCTTAAGTTTCACTCCTTGAATACAGTTGTTATAACAATATCTTATGTGAAAACATTTGTACTGCTATATAGAATTTATGCAATTTCTTATATGTTATATAGAATTTATGCAATTTCTTATATGTTATATAGAATTTATGCAATTTCTTATGGTTATCCCAGAAGCCTGTAGGCAGGATTCTGTAGAACCTCGATATGTTGTCAATATTTTAAGTGTAAACTAATGTGGTAACACTTCAATAAATACATTCATGTGATATAACAGTGTACTTAGTTGACATTTAATCTATGCAAAATAAAACAAATATTTTAAAAATATATTTTATATATTTAATATTTATATATTAAATTTAAAAAATAAAAAAATTATCTGAAGTTTTAGGTATTATCAAAATAATCAATACATGAGACATTAATATAGGCAATAATTCTCTATATTGATAAGTTTGTAGTTATTGTTAAATTTAAGGTGGAATTAGAATAGAAAATTTAGATTTTTTATATATTCAACTTATCACATATACCTAAAATTTCAAAGTAAAACTTGATTATATGCAAACCACAAAAATACAGCACAGTAAAAGATATTTGGTTAGCATAATATGGCTGAATAATAATTTCTTTAGCCAAAATTCTGAAAAAATGATGAGGTGAAATCCAGCCAAAGGCCTAAAATATTCAGGTTCATTATAATAATATTATCAAGTTACAAACTGCAACTTGTTTTGGTTAAAGTTGCATTCGGTCGTAATAAAAAAAACAAAAAAAAACAGGCAGCATTGGTGTGTGCCCTTACATTGCTGAATGAGATTCATAGTTGCACCTTATCAAATAGCAGGCATGCAAGTGCATATATCCATATGTACGTATGCACCATATTTACTGAACCAATGAGATATACATAGAAAGGACAGAATTCGTGGGATGCATGGTTCCTGGGCAACGTGACACTGTCACCCCCTCTTGCTAGTGGACAAACACACAGCTTGGCAAGTATATAGGCACACTGCATTCACATAGATGGTAAGTCAATGTCAGTATGGATAAACGTAGTGAGTTTACCAACTTTGAAAGAGAGATGATAGTGGGTGCCCAAAGCATGGGTCATTCTATCACAGAGGTGGTATACAAATTGCACTATTCCTGTTCGACAGTGTCAAGAGTGTATTAGGAATATGCCATTTCCAGTATAACATCTCATTGTGAACAGCGCTGTGGGCAGAGAAAGGTGGTGGATGAACGTGGCCACTGACGTCTTTCTCGCATTGTTTCAGCCAACTGGAGAGCAACAGTAGCACAAATCACCGCCAACTTCAATGAGGGAGGTGCCAGAAACGTCTCCACCAAGACTATCAGGCGATCATTAGCTGCAAAAGGTTATGGAGCCGCCAACCCACCAGAGTCCCATTGCTAGCACCACGACACTGGACTCTATGCCTCAACTGGACGAAAGAACATCAGCGCTGGACCTTGAATGAGATGAGTCCTGTTTCCAGTTATTTTGAGCAGACGATTGGATGTGCGTATCTGGTGGAAACCACACAAAGCTATGCACTCATCACGTCAATAAGGAACTGTTCAGGCAGGTGGATGGTCAGTAATGGTCTGGGGCATGTGCAACTGGCACACACTGGGCCCTCTGGTATGTCTAGATGCATCTCTGAACGATCCAGGTTATGTGTCGATCCTTGCAGAGCATCTGCATCTCTTTATGGTCATCATGCACCTACAGGGCAATGGACTCTTCCAGCAGGACAATGCGCCTCCCCATTGAGCCGTGGTAGCTAGAACATGGTTCAAAGAGCATTCTGCAGATTTTACCACCATGGAATGGCCTCCCTGTTCACTGGACATGAACCTATGGAGCATCTTTGGCATGCTGTGGAAAGGTTCATTCAAGCTTTGGATCCTCCACCCAGGAATGCAAAGGCGTTATGGACAGAGTTGCAGCAAGCATGGATGGAAATACTTGTGGAATGCTTTCATGAACTAGTGGACTCAATGCCTTGCCATGTGACAGGGTAGGCCCACCATTTGCCCTTATCTGGGCGAATGGTGGGCCTACCCATTACTAGTTAGGTATCCCATGATTTCTGTCCACTCAGGCATACAAAGTACATATAAGACATAATAATGCTAGATAAATAAAGAGACTGAATGTATCTACTTACAGGTTCAAAAATTACACAATCAGAGCTAAAGCTAGCTCCAGGAACAACTCCAGCACCACCTACTAGTCCTGATGCTAGATTGTCAACAATATTACCGTATAAATTAGGCATTACCATTACATCAAAGCATTCAGGGTTGGCTACTAACTGCATACAACAATTATCAATAATCATAGATTCAAATTTAATTTTAGGATATAACTGTGCTACTTCTTCACAGCAGCGAAGAAACAATCCATCTCCAAGTTTCATAATATTAGCTTTATGTACTGCTGTAACTCTTTTACGATTACATTTTGTTGCATAGTCAAATGCAAACTTTGCAATGCGATGTGACTTGTCTTTGGTAACAATCTTAAGGCACTCTATAACTCCTGGAACACTCTGTAATGAAAATGCAAACAACTGATACATGAAGAGTTCACAGCATATGCACAATTACATGAAAAAATAAATACTGCAAGTCAAAAATCACAAACGCAATTAAAAGCAAATAAAGGTACTTGTAAAACATTGTACAGTATGCTCATGAGTTATGCATGGATTGCGTTCCTGGAATGTGCATGTAAACAAAGATTCATGCAAATTAAGACATTATCTCATAGAAATACATTAAAATTTGCGGAATGCATAATCACCAACATAATTTTTCGGCTTATTTTATATAGGTAAATTAAAATCAATAGTTTTTTTTATAATTAACTTAAATAAGGTAAAATTAAATGAAATTTGCAAAGAAAATTTACATGTACCATATGAGAAAAAATAATTTTTACAAAAAATTCAACAATAATTCAACTGTACTTAACCTAAAAGCTTCCTGTATAGTACAAAAAATAAATTAGCAAGGTATGCAACCCTTTGTGAATTATAATCTCTAGCCATAAAGTCGAAGAATCTCTACAGTTTATCTCAATTTGTTTTTCCTGTGGCTTCAGCTTTATGATCAGTAAGAACTGTCACAATTTCAGAATTTAATTCAGAAAATTTCATCAGCACTTTCCCTCGACTCAGCCAACGTGCTTTGGTGTAAAAAAGTAAGCAGTTGTAGTCACTACCCATTTTGTTGCAAATCTTCTGGAAAAGCCTTCCTTATATATAAGCTACTATATTTCACATAATTGATGATTTCTATTAGTGTCCTAAAAATATTTTCAGTTTTGCAGGAACGAGCACAAAGAAAGCTGCCAATCTTTTCAAAAATATTAGCTCCAGTTGTAGTGTTTTTAAAATTGTCATAGATAAGAATGTCTTAGCACAGCTGTGCTGTTAGTATTTGTTCAATATAGCTATTGAACAAATACTAACAGCACAGCTAGGCTACTGACAACAGTGCTCTCATCAAGTTGCATGGTAAAATAAGGCACCAACTTAAGTCTACATATGAGTTCATTGAGAAGATCATCTGAGCAAAGTAAAAATCTTTTTACAATGTCGGAGAGTGGCACCTGTTTTATTTTGCTGATACATTGGGTATGAATATTGTCTCGCACAGGTCAATAACACGTGGCATTATCGAATTTCACCAATACTGTGGGCTCTCCTTGACAAGCAATGTGATAGCTCACTTTCCGCGAGGCTTCTGATAATTCTTTTTTACGACTCACAAATACAGATTTCACCAACAAAGTCTTTTTTATGTAATACTTCTTTTTCTCTCTGAAATAAGCAATGGATTTACCGTTCAAGTTCAAGTCTCAATGGTTTTGTTCAAAATGGCTCATCAACAGAGAGGGTTCCATATAGCTATTGCTGAGTTTATGTTCACATATTAAACACAGAGGGATTTGATTCTGCTCATCACCACAATAATAGAAGCCATATTTCAAATATTCATTTTGATAATGTTGTAATTTTTTCTGATTCTTATCTGGAACTCATTTTCTCATAGACGGACTTGGTGAATGGTTATAATTATACTCGCCACTTGGTCTGTCATACTGAGGTGTTCTCGACTTACATCTGCATTTTTTCTCAGGATTTTCTGTTCTCTCCGTAGAATCTAACTTTTTCTTTGTTCCTCTTACTAAAAATTTATCCATAATTGGGCGGTGTGAAATAAAAATTAAAAATAGTTATGCCGAAAAATCACCACATTGCTCTAGCACAAACTGACAATACAAAGCATTTTTGAGACTCGTGTATACTGTATATCCATATTTCTAAGAGGAAATATAGATAAAAATTGGCTGCATATTCACTTTGCTTTGTTCAGTTGTCTAGTAATTTTTGTACACAACAGGACTCATCAGTGAATAATTACTATAAACACCCAGTTTCTCCCTTTAGCTGGAGATGCAATAAAAGAGTTTCAGTGGAACGCTAATTACAGTTACTTGTGGAGGGGAATATAGTTACCATTTGTCAAATGAGATACATTAGTTACAAAGTAAATTTTTGTAAAAACGGCACACAACATCTATTTGTTACTTAGGATATCAAAAACTGCTAAGGGCTAAAGTAAACAAAAATATACATGAACTGACAAAATAATAGTAGTAGTAGTATTGGCATGTGATGCAAGAAAGCAAGTGTATGAGCTTATGCAGCATCGGCCAAAAAAAAAAAAAAATCACACCATTCCCTCCAAATGCCTGTCCAGTTCCTCCTTAAATTTATTCAACCTATCAACTTCCACAACTACAGAGGAAGTTTGTTCCAGCAATTAACCACCCACTGGCTAAAGGCAAATTTCCACACATCTATTCTACATCTGTCTTTTCTTAATTTGAATTTATGCCCCCTCAGTTTCGTAATCTGAACAAGTGGAAGGATCCCATCAGAATTCAGCGTGCTCAACCCATTCAAGGCCTTATACACCTCAATCAGATCACCGCGCAGGTGCCTAGTCTCCAGCCACTGCAATTTGCAGAACTTAAGCCTCTCTTGGTAAGAGGATCCCTTCAGTCCCCTCACCAATCTTGTTGCCTTTCTCTGTACACGCTCAAGCAAATCGACATCCTTCCTAAAATGAGGCCTCCAGACCTGTACGCAGTACTCAAGGTGTGCCTTACCATTGCCTTATACAGTGGACGTGAAAGAGCCCAAATGGATTAACAACGATTGAAATCGACTTCATCCTCACTAACAGAAGATATATCGTGAACGATGTTACTGTCCTGAACAAGGTAAATGTTGGAAGTTATGTTTGTTTGTTATTTGGTTTTTTAGGAGCATTAGCAACTAAGGCCATATTGCTCCGGGATATGCGGTGGTCAATCCCTGACCTTTCCGCATCCTCCGTATTTGGTGGTGACGGGCTCGAACCCCGGTCTAATCAAGAAGCGTGTGAAATGTTGGAAGAAAAAACTGACTCGAGTAAATAATACAAAGGTTTTTGAGAAAACAGAAGAGGAGAAAAAGCAGTGTGTACTGGAACTTAAGAACAAGTTTGAGCTTCTGCAGACTGTTTAGTGATAAAGTGATAAATTCCAAGAAATCTATAGGTAAAAAGAAATCCAAAGAAGAAAAAATCAGTCAAGAAACACTTGTTGTGATAAACTGAAGACGACAAATGAAGATCAAGAAAAACACTGACAGGGAGAAAATTGAGTATACTGAGTTATGCAAAGCCATTAGAAAGATACTCAGAGAGGACATAAGAAAATTTAACTCAAGAAAAGTAGAACAAGCATTAAGGAAAAACAAAGGATTTAAATCAGCAGTCATGAGCAGTAATACAAAAAGACAAATGATACTGAAACTGAAGAATAGCAATGGTGTACTTAAGAATAGCAGAGAAGGCATAATTCAAATAGCAGAAGACTACTATAAAGGAACGAGGAACGAGGAAATGATGCCAGCAGTGAGTGGGGGAAGATGGATCGCAAATTAGTAACACATACAACATACCTGATATCCTTCTTGATGAGGTAGAACATGTGATGAAGAAAATGAAAAATCAGAAAGCTCCGGGGTAAGATGAAGTTACTGTAGAGTTGTTAAAATTGGGAGGAAGAGACATAACACAAAAACTGGCAAGACTCTTCACAATGTGCATTAGAAAAGGTGTGGCGTCTAAGCAGTGGAATAATGCAATCATAGTTTTTCTGCATAAGAAATGAGATAAATCAGAAATTGGAAATTATAGACCAATTAGCTTGTTATTCCACATCTACAAGTTGTTCACAAGGGTCATTACTAACAGATTAGAAAGAATACTTGATGAGAATCAACCGAAAGAGCAAGCTGGCTTTAGGACAGGACAGGATTCTCAACTATGGATTACCTTCATGTAATATCACAGCTAATGGAAAAAGCAAATGAATATAAAACACCATTATGCCTGGCATTTGTGGATTATGAAAAGGCATTTGACTCCATACAGCATAAGGCAATGTTTCGGGCACTGGAAAGACAAGGCATAGATACCCCATATATTATGATTTTGAAGAAAATGTATGAGAATGCTACCTCCTTTATCAGACTAGACAAAGACAATAATAAATTTAAAACTGAGAAAGGAGTTCGACAAGGAGACACAATATCTCCGAAGGTGTTTACTGCTGCCCTTGAGGAAGCTTTCAGAACATTAGACTGGTCGCAGAAAGGAGTCAATGTGAATGGAGAGTACCTAAACCATTTACGATTTGCAAATGACATTGTGGTCATAAGCCACGATCCCAAAGAATTATAGGAAAATCTTAATCAGTTATGCAGAGTTAGTAGGGATATTGGACTAAAGATGAATATAGTTAAAACAAAAGTAATGATGAACAAGTATGCCACAGAAAGGGATATAATGATTGAAGGAGCAGTAATTGAAAAGGTGGTGGCGTCATATACTTATTTGGGACAAGTCATTAGCTGTAAGAATGATAAATGGATGGAAGTCAAGAGAAGAATAAATTTTGGATGGATAGCATTCAGGAAATATAGTCACATACTGAGGAGCAATATCCCAATTTGTCTGAAACGTAAAATAATGAACCTATGTATACTCCCCATTATGACTTATGAAAGTGAAACTTGGGCACTCACCAAAAGAATGGAAGGAAGCTGAGAACTACACAGCGAAGAATGGAACAAATTATATTGGGAATCAGACTGTTAGATAAGAAGAGAAACACATGGATTAGGCAGCAAACTCAAGTAAAGGACATTCTTATCAAAACTAAAGAACTAAAATGATCTTGGGCAGGACATATAGCTCGAAGACATGATGACACATGGACTAAGAAAATAATAGAATGGTACCCAAGAGGGGCTAAGGGAAAACCTGGAAGACAACAATGGAGATGGACAGATGAAATTCATGAGTTTGTGGGTAGTAAATGGATGGCCATTGCACAAAACAGAAGGAACTGGAAAGTTGCTGGAGAAGCCTTCATCCTGCAGTGGATTGAAAATGGATTGATGATGATGATATATTTTAATAAAATTGTAGGAAAAACTTAAATAAAATTAACAGTTTAATTAATGTATGCAGTTCATTACTTTTCAGGCAAGTCAGCAAATAGTAATAATTTGTTTTTTAATAAAAAAAAAAAAAAAGGGCAAACCAGCAATGACTTTTATGCATGAACTGAGAAAATTTCATTTCTGCACATTTATTATACTGCCCATTCCCCCCCCACTAACCAGCACAGGGCAAACAACATAATATCCTGTGCTTCAGCTACAATATATGGATAGCTTATTTGATACGTATGAAAAAAAAAAATAATAATTGCTGGATCTCTAGTAGTCCAATTTTGATGAAATTTGGGAAAGCTCAACTTGTATTTCAAATATCAATTTTTTTTCTAAAAGGCTCAAATATCAAATTTCTTTATAAAAGGTTCATATATCAATTTCTTATAAAAGACCTAAATATCAAATTTCATGAAACTCCACCCACTGAGAGTTGAGTTATTACTTGAACATGGAAAAAAAAAGAAGTAACTGCTGGATTTCTACTGGTCTGATTTTAACTAAATTTGAAATAAATCTTTTTAAAAGGTCCAAATATACAAATCGATTCACTGGGAGTCACATTGTTACATACAGGTGGACAGATGGATGGACATGGTGTAAACATCAGGTGCATTATGCATCTATGCTAATATGCCTAAAATTGAAAATAGTAAAAGAGCAAAAAAAAGCTCATTATATTATACAAACCTCATGTTCAAGTGCACTATATTCTCCTTCTGTTTGTTCCCTAATAATGATAAAATCCAGATCTGTATGCCGTGTCTGAATTCCAGGGTGACTTTTAATATGCACAACATTTGCAAAGAGATCTAGTTCCCTTCTGAAATAATAATTGAAATTAGTTAACAAATCAGATATTTATTTAAATATAGTGTAATATACACTTAAGTTCTAAAGTTAAATTGCAATCATAAAATCTGAGACATCAAGAAAATGTCTTGATGGAATACTACTACATCCTTTGTGAAACGGTATTATTGTATGACTCAATTATATTTGACTGAAAAGAACTTTGACCCTATTTTCTTCAATAATAATCATGATTACTCAAAACTATAATAATCACAATAATGCACAATTCAGGCCTTTTCAAAGAGTATGATCAACCCTGACAGCCAAACAACTCTCAAAGTTCTCATTTTAAGAGTAGGAGATCTGCAGATTTAGCATTAGTAGAGGTATATGATGCAAGAAAGCAAGCTTATGCAGCATCAGCCAAAAAAAAAAAAAAAAAAAAAAAAACGCTTCCATTTCACATCTCTGTTCGTTCCAAGTACCTGTCCAGCTCAGCCTAAATTTTTTTAGGCTATCAACTTCCACAACAAAGGATGGCAGTCTGTTCCACCAACCAACCAACCACCCACCCACTGGCTAAAGGCAAACTTGCACACATCTATCCTACATCTGTCTTTCCTCAATTTGAATTTATGCCCTCTCAAATGATTATTCTGAGCAAGAGAAAGGATTCCATCAGCATTGAGAATGCTCAAACCATTCAAGGCTTTATACACCTCAATCAGATCACCTCGCAGGTGCCTAGTCTCCAGACACTGTAATTTGCAAAATTTAAGCCTTTCTTGTAGTAACCCTTTGTTCCATTCACTAATCTTGTTGCCCTTCTCTGTACTCATTCCAACAGCTCTACATCCTTCTTAAAATGAGGCCTCCAGACCTGTATACAGTACTCAAGGTGTGGCCTGACCATTGCCTTATATAAGGAGATGATCACTTCCTTATCTGTGCTAGAAAAATTCCTGTATATCATTGACAAGACACTATGAGCTAATCTTGAAGACCGTCTGCACTGCTCAGAAAACTTCATATCTGCCTGCACAATTTCCCTCCCAGGTCCTTTTCGTTCTCTACCAATGTCAGTGTAGTACCACAGAGTTGATACGTCACTCTAGGGTTGCTGCTTCCCATATGTAGTACTTTACATTTGTCAATGTTAAACTTCATTTGCCACCTCTCAGCCCATCTGCTCAACTTTTCTAGATCCTCTTGCAGCAGCGTACTGTCATTAGTGTCCTTAACAACCATGCCAACCTCCGTATCGTCTGCAAACTTGGACATTAAGCTTGATATACCGTCATCAATAACATTTATAAATACAGAAAAAAACAATGGACCAATACTCAACCCTGAGGGACTCCACTAATAACATTAGTCCACGACGTGCAGTGTCCATTGATTACAACTCTCTGTCTTCTCCCACTCAACCAACCCTTTATCCATAGCAGCAATTTGTCTCTAATGCCACACTGCTCCAATTTGTGCAGCAGTCTTCCATGTGCAACAGTATCAAAAGCCTTTCTAAGATCCAAATATATGATATCAAAGTTATTCCCAGCATCCAGTTCCTTTGTGGCCACATCATAGTATCCAATCAAATTGGTCAGGCAAGACTTTCCCTTAACAAAACATTGCTGTCCGAGCTATAACAGAAGTCTTGTCTAGATGATCCTTACGTGCTTATTTAACCAGTGCCTCCATTAATTTTCCTGGAACAGAAGTTAAACTAACAGGTCTATAATTACTTGTATTGCCCTTTGATCCTCCTCTGTGGATTGGTGTCACACTTGCACATCTCCAATCCATGGATACCTGAGGGTTTGCTTACTTCCTTTGCTCCCTCCTTTAAGATAACTGAATAGATCCCGTCCACCCCGGGTGCCTTTTTTATGTTTATCTTCAACAATTTCTCCTCCACTTTCCTCTCAGTTATTACAAAATCATCCAGCTCATTGCCAGAGTTTAACTCACCTCTGGCATTCCCCTCCCCAAATAACTCCTCATGGGTGAATGTAGATGCAAAATATTCGTTTAATTTGTTAGCCACCTGAGCAGGATCATCAACAGTTGAAACATCAATATCCAGTGGACCAATCTGATTCGTCCCTTTCCTTCTAGAGTTTACATAGGTTCTACATGCTACACACGAAAAAAAAAAAAAAAAAAAACGATGCTACACATGAAATATCACGACTCTGCAATATGTGGAAGTAGATGAGGGCGATTCTTTATTGAACCACCCTTGTAAGCTCATAAGCTTGCTTTCTTGCATCTCATGCCTCTATTACTATTCTATTTACAATCCTGATGGCCTTGTGGTAATAAATACTACACTTCGATTCATCTACCATACATCCTAGGTATGCTCAAATGGATTCAAATCTGAAGATATGATTGGCAGCCCCCTTTTAAAGAATATCCTTACTTTAAAGGAATTCACTGACTGGCTGAGGCAAATGTGGAAGAGCATGACTATTCGTGAGCCTATGGAACCTCTGACAACTTTACATAGGGTTCAAAGTTCCTATATCTCTGAGCAGTCAAAAAGTACTTTCTCAGGGTATGGACATGGGATATTCACAAATCTTTCACAGATCACAGCCAAGACAGTGATCCCTTTCGTCATACTTGGCTATTTCTTCTATTACTGGCCTAAAATTTATGAATATGAGTAAAAATGTTTAATCGATCCTCAATCGACCTCCTGAAGTTTATGGACCCATGGGAGTCAATATTGACCACTTTGGTGACCCCTGATGTAGCCAATAACAATTATTACAAAAAGTAGCACAGAATATGTGCTACATTATATTAAAAATTTCCAATGCAGTTATATAATGTGCTTACCTTATTTTCATATTAAGGGTTCGCAGCTCTCCTGTGTGACTAGAAAAAGGAGACTGGAGAATCCCTTTCAGTGCAATTCCATTTCGACGAACTGACTCTAAAACCACTTCGACAGGAACACTCATGGTATGATGCACTTCACTAAAAATAAATAAATTTATGTTTCTAAATTTGACCTAGTGAAATGAATGAATGTATACTTCATATACTTTTGATGGCTTCATAAAACATTTTTTATCATGTAAGAAATCTTAACTGATCAGACAGAAGAGCTATGTGAATAATAAACATTATATAGAAAAGTGGATGACAGTACCAATTACAAGATACATAACTGAATTCTTAAATGACAAAAAAAAAAGATTCTGATTTTCTCTAAATATATCAAATTAAATAACTTCAATGTCAAGAGATATCAACATTAAGAGAATTACACTGCTTTTAACAATTTAATGCCAATATTATATATAATTCATTTGAATGGTAGGAAGCCAGTTTACTCTAAAGCAATCTCTCTCTCTCTCTCTCTCTCTCTCTCTCTCTCTCTCTCTCTCTCTCTCTCTCTCTCTCTCTTTTCATCCCCCACCCCACAATTTCCTTCTTTCTCCCTCAATCCACTCAATCCAGAGTCATTTAGCTCATCATCATTGTCAACATGAGGGGGGAACCCACCCCAAGGCAAAAAATATTTTTTAAAAAGTTTTTTCTGATCCTGCTGTACCCATCCCTGCCTTTCAAGGAAATTCTAAAGCTTAGGTCAGTAGCAATAAACTTTAAGTTCAACAAATATAAACAGAGCTATGGTCAAAATGCCTAGGCATAATTTGTCTGTTGGTGCAACCACCTATTAGTTCTTCAGGATACTAAAGGAAGTGTGATTACTGATGTAGGAACCAATGATATAAAGCAGCAATGGTGAGCTGATGGCACACATACTGTGAGAGACATGCATAGAAAAGTATACTGCACAAGACAGCTCACAAGTATTTTATATTACAAAAAAGTATTTTTTATTTGAAGACAAATGACAAATTTGTTTTATGGCCTATAAGTGACATATAGCAGTATAAACCACTAGTTTAATTGTGTACAAATTATGCAACAGCAAAGTTCTTATTAGAAACTTTCAAATATTTTTGCCATTTTATAAGCTCAATAAAAATTATTTATTAATTTTTTTTTTTTTTTTTTTTTTAACATGGTATATAAAAATTGCTATATTTCTGTTTTACTTATCTTTGGCACACAGGCTACAAAAGATTAACCACTGCTGATATATGAACTGATGACTTGGTCATGAAATATACGGTCACATTTGAATAATGTCCTTGTGTCTGCATTCTGTGCAACCATGACAGGAAAGAGTATATGATGAAAGCCATATGGACTAACTTCAGACTTGAGAGACTCTGCAGAGATCATAACAAGAAGTTTTTCTAAGCATGACCTGCTCAAATTACTAGAAGGAAATTGTTTTGTAAATATGTAATTCATTTGAACAAAAGAGATTTAACTAATCTGAGAAGGCCTCAAAGCAATCAGTAAAACTAATTGGAACAGAGGGAATTAAGTGAGTCACAGGAATAACAGAAGTTAATGATTGGCCAAAATTACACTTGCACCCTCCTTGGAGTAGTTGCATGCTACCTCAAATTACTTCTATCTTGTGCAAGTAAAGAGACAAAAAATAGGTACAAAAAACCACTACCAGCAGTCACACATTACACGGGAAAACATGTTTAAGCAGCTACAAGGGATGTATCAGCATTATAAAAAGCAATAAAATACAAAATTTTCTTTTTCTTTATAGTCACACCAGAAGTACTGTAAATAAATTAAATGAGTTTGAGCTTTATACTTGAGTCGATTGTAGTCATATTGTAGGATTAAGTGAGATCTGGTGTCATCCAGAGTTAGGAGTGAAGAATTTCATTTTAGTAAATAGTATATTCAGGAATGATAGGAAGGGCTGATCAGCGAGGAATCATGTTTCTTATCAAAAACTCCCTAAAAGTAGCCAGACTTTCTGGAGTCTGATAAAATTCAGACCCATACATTGTGAAATGATCTGTGATAAAAGGAAAGCAGCAGTGGAAGCATGTTACAGGCTAAACAATGTGAGGAGTATGACAAAATTTTCTTTAGGCAACTTGATTGGACAAGAAAGTGTGATAGTCCCATTACAGAAAACTACAACATATCTCTTATAGAACAGAAATCACAGACAGGCAATACACTATGTGAAAACAGAATTTTTTGAATCAACTGGATGATTCTTAAATATTCCAATACGTCAGAAAAATACAAGAGGCTCAACATTCTCAACCTAGTTCTCACCAAGGATCCAAAGTACATCCAAATTATGATATTGTAGGGATCAATAGTGAGTAATGAACACAATGTCATAGAAGGGATAGCGTCCAAAGAAATTTCTGTTGTCAAAGGGAAGGCTTCAATTTCAAGAGAGGCAATGTTGTGCAATGAGGTATTTCTTGGGAAAGACAATTATATGCTGTTGAATATAGCATAAAATTTTCTACAGCAGCATGTTTGAGAGGCAACCAGAGGGAATAATACTCTTGATCTTATTATCAGCAGCAATTATTTGTGCATTAAGAATTTTCATATAATGGAACCACTAGATGGCAGTGACCACAGTGCATTGATGTTAGATTTATTTAAAGATGTAACTACCATCAGGGTAGAGAGAAGGGATTTTGCTTTCATAATGGTGACTAAGTGGTCTCAGACAGTTTTTAAATTCTACACAGTGGAACTAACTGGTAATGTTACCAACAGCAAATTCTAAATGGGAAGCATTCAAGGAATTAACTAGGAAGTTACTATGCTTTTCATGTCAACTAAGAAATACTGTTCTGGGTCCAAATGAATGTCAGATGAACTAATAAGACAGAGAAGAAAAAATGCATGGGACGCATATCAATTATCAGGCAACAGAAGCCTATGGTAGATATAAGCTAATCTGTAATCAAGTCACAAAGGAGGTTAGGCAGGCGAAGGCAGATTACGAGAAATCTTTGGCAAAGGATGCAAAGACTTCTTTACTTATATAAACTCTAAAGGGAAGGGGACGAATCAGATTGGTCCACTTGATATTGATGGTTTGACTGTAGATGATCATTCTCAAATAGCTGCCAAACTAAATGAGTATTGAATGCATCTACACAATGAATATATCTACATTCACACATGAGGAGTTATTCAGGGAGAGGAATGTCAGAGGAGATTTAAACTCTGGCAGTGAGCTAGATGATTTTGCAATAACTGAGAGCAAAGTGAAGGAGAAATTATTGAAGATAAACATAAGAAAGGCACCTGTGGTGGATGAGATCTATCCAGTTATATTAACGGAGGTAGCAAAGGAAGTAAGAAAAACCCTCAGCCATAATAATGAGAGCATCATTAGACTCAGGGGAGGTCCACACGGACTGGAGATGTGCAAATGTATCCCCAATTCACAAAGGAGGATCAAATGGCGACACAAGTAATTACAGACCTGTTAGTTTAACTTCTCTTGCAGGGAAATTAATGGAGGCATTGGTTAAAGAAGCAATGCAGGATCACCTAGTCAAGACTTCAGTTATAGTTCAGACACAGCATGGGGTTTGTTAAGGGGACATCTTGTCTGACGAATTTGATTGGATACTATGATGTGAGGGCGCCTCCGTAGCCAGGTGGGAAGGTGTAGCAGTGCGTAGCACACGCTTCTTGATTAGACCGGGGTTCGAGCCCGTCACCACCAAATACGGAGGATGCGGAAAGGTCACTCAGGGAATGACCACTGCATATCCCGGAGCAATATGGCCTTAGTTGCTAATGCTCCTAAAAACCAAATAACAACAACTATGATGTGACCACAAAGGAACTGGATGCAAAAAATAATTTTGATATCATATACTTAGATTTCAGGAAAGCTTTTGATACTCTTGCAATGGAAGAATACTGTACAAATTGAGCAGTATGGCATTAAGGGAAAGTTTCTACAATGGATGGAAGGGTGGTTGGGTGAGAGAAGACAGAGAGTGGTAATCAATGGACACTGCTCTTCTTGAGCTAATATTATTAGTGGAGTTCCCTATGTTTTTTTGTGTTAGTCCCAATGTTGTTTTGTATATTTATCAATGATGTTGATGAAGGTATATCAGGCTTAATGTCAAAGTTTCCAGATGATACAAAGGTTGGCAGGGTTGTTAATGACAGTACGTTACTGCAGCAGGATCTAGAAAAGCTGGGAAGATGGGCAGAAATGGCAACTAAAGTTTAACATTGACAAATGCAAAGTACTGCATGGGTAGAAGTACCCCAGAGAACATATCAACAGTGTGGTACTACACTCGGAGGCACTTCAGCAGCCAGCTGGGCAGGAGCAGCAGTGCGTAGTACACGCTTCTTGATTAGACCACAGTTCGAGCCCATAATCACCAAATACGGAGGATGCAGAAAGGTCAGGGAATGACCACCACATATCCCCGGAACAATATGGCCTTAGCTGCTAATGCTCCTAAAAACCAAATAACAAACAAACTACACTCAAGGTAGTGGAGAATGAAAAAGACCTGGGGGTAATTTTGCAGTAAGATATGAAGTTGGGGGGTTTTATTCTTTTTTTATTACCTCCTTGGAAATCTTTTTTAGATTTTTAGGCACCATCACACCACCAAGGCCCACTTTTTGCCACCTGACTGCTATACACTGTATATCTCACCGAAGATTCTCAGGATCATGAGGGTAACTTTTTCCTTTTTCTTTTAATCAGTTTCCACAATTGTCTTGCCAAATTGTGGCAGAGCAAATTTTAACTGAGCTAGCCAGGCTTACGTTACTCAGAATAACGACTCCAAATGGAAATAAAACATGAAATTTATTACACACACACACACACACACACACACACACACACACACACACACACACACACACACACACACACACACACACACACACAACATAATATACAACTGAACTAGATAGCATATAATTATGATATGCAAAGTTAAAATTGGCACCTCTGTAACGAGGTTGGCAGGAGCAGCAGTGCATAGCACATGCTTCTTGATTAGACTGGGGTTCGAGCCCGTGGGTGCCTCCGTAGCCAGGTGGGCAGGAGCAGCAGTGCGTAGCACACGCTTCTTGATTAGACCGGGGTTCGAGCATGTGACCACCAAATACAGAGGATGCGGAAAGGTCCTAAAAAAAAACCAAATAACAATAACAAAGTTAAATCAGAGATACCTTGTATATATTAGTCTTATGACAATTACCCTTTGCTAGTTAATCTGATTAGACAATTATTAAAAAAAACCATGATTCATTTTTCTTGTAGTAGTAGTAGTAGTAGTGGCATGTGATGCAAGAAAGCAAGTGTATGATCTTATGCAGCATCAGCCAAAAAAAAAAAAAAAAAAATTCACACCATTCCCTCCAAATGCCTGTCCAGTTCCTCCTTAAATTTATTCAACCTATCAACTTCCACAACGACAGATGGAAGTTTGTTCCAGCAATTAACCACTCACTGGCTAAAGGCAAATTTCTGCACACCTATTCTACATCTGTCCTTTCTTAATTTGGATTTATGTCCCCTTGGGTTCATAATCTGAACAAGTGGAAGGATCCCATCAGAATTCAGCGTGCTCAACCCATTCAAGGCCTTATACACCTCAATCAGATCACCGCGCAGGTGCCTAGTCTCCAGCCACTGCAATTTGCAGAACTTCAGCCTCTCTTGGTAAGAGGATCCCTTCATTCCCCTCACCAATCTTGTTGCCCTTCTCTGTACACACTCAAGCAAATCTACATCCTTCCTAAAATGAGGCCTCCAGACCTGTACGCAGTACTCAAGGCGTGTCCTGAACATTGCCTTATACAGAAGGACAATCACCTCCTTTTCCCTGCTAGCAAAATTCCTATATATCATTGACAAAACCCCATGACCTGCTCTGGCAGACTGTCTGCATTGCTCAGAAAACTTCATATCTGACTGCACAATTACTCCCAGGTCTTTTTCAGTTTCTACCACTTTAAGTGTAGTACCACACAGTTGGTACGTTTCTTATTTCCTAATTAACTCCTAACACATACATTCACTTTACCTCTTTTTCTTTACTCCTTGATACAATACTGTTTCGTATAGTAATATTCAAAATGCTACATTCATCATTAACTCTTTATTCTCACTACACTGTTACAATATACAGTAGACAATCTTCAGTATCCTAATTTCCTTCCTTGTTACTAATCATCCAGATAAACTACTTGTACACAAATTTTCATCAATTAAAACACTATATCCAGCTACGCTCATATACCTTATTAACTATCAATTAAAACATATTCAGAATCTTTCTTAAACCTTTTACTTACCTTCTAACACATTATACACTCACAACTCTCTCAAGATTCCCCTATAAACAATATTTCTATCACTTTCCCACTAATACATTTCTTCACCTAGTACCTATCCTATTCTCCATCTCTTTCATCTTTTTTATCTAGACTCTTTCTCTCTATTACTCATTACTTCGTTTCCCTTGATTATACACTAATCTCTTTTTAAAACACAATAAACTCCATTAATCTACCTGAGAGATAATTTATCTTTCACTTTACTTTCTACCTTAATATTTATATTTATATTAATATTCAACTTTAATATTTAACATTATATTTGTAAGATCTATGTCTTACAAAGTTTTCTGAGCAGTGCAGACAGGCTGCCAGAGCAGCAGACAGGGTCTTGTCAATGATATATAGGAATTTTGCTAGCAGAGATAAGGAGGTGATTATCTCCTATGCACACAGGTCTGGAGACCTCATTTTAGGAAGGATGTAGAGTTGCTAGAACAAGTACAGAGAAGGGCAACAAAACTGGTGAGGGGAACAAAGAAGTACTCTTACCAAGAAAGGCTTAAGTTCTGCAAATTGCAGCATTTGGAGACTAGGCACCTGCAAGGTGATCTAATTGAGATGTATAAGGCTTTGAACAGATTGAGCAGGTTCAATGTTGATGAGATTATTATTATATTATTTCTCCCTGATTGGGGGTCCACCTTGTGGTGGGTATTACTACCAAGCTGTTGTTATGTCTGGTGTTACTGTTGGTCGAGGAACTCTCTCTCTTACTATCCTACAGGTGTTCAGGATTGCGACTTTCTGGAGTTCCTTGTAGGTGTTCGTTGGAGACCTATTGCTGCTAGGCTGTTATGTAGGGTCTTTGGCACCGTACCCGAGGTTGGCACGATGATTGTTACCTGTTGCATATGCCACATCTCATTGATATCCTGTCTTAGGTTCATCTACTTCCTGATTTTTTCCCCACGGGTTTTCTACAGGTTTCTAGTGTTGAGTACCGCTATGTCAATCAGATAGGTAGCCACCTTCTTCTTCTTGTCCATATCGGGCTTATGTCCGGTCTGGTATGCAGGATTGTCCTATCCGTTATTATGCCGCGGTCCTAGTACAGCTTGTGGGTTCGAGTCTCTAGTACTGTCTGGGGTTCGTACTTGTAGTACGGTACACTTACTTCGACAAACTGGTATTTCCTTGCTAGCTTCTGATGTATTATCCAGACTACTTGGTCGTGTCTATGAGTGTACTCAGTCCGGGTGATCACCTTGCACCCCGCGGTGATGTATTGGATCATTTCTGAGGCCAGGTGGCATCGTCGACATGTGTCATCAAACACTCCGGGCTCCATGGCGATGTATTTTCTATAGTTCCTGGTGTTGATTACCTGGTCTTGGATGGCGAGCAGGAATCCTTGTCTCGGGGAAGAGCGTCCTGCTCGTGAGACATGCATTGGAAGCAATTTTATCTATGTGATCTTGATGAAGATCACTGTAGTGTCTTCTCTGCAAATCTTTCTAGCTTCTTTTGTACTTCTTGGTTGGGGGGACTCCTCGCTTAGGTTGAGTGGGGGTATACAAGTGACCCCTGCTTAACGCTGATAATTCGTTCAGTAAAAACAGAGCGCTAAGTGAATCTGCACTAAGCGAGCGCCACATTCCCATAAGGTAACATATGTATTTGTGAGTTGCGGTCGGTGCCATAGGATATTTCCTAATCAATAATAAATGGTAGTGAAAAGATGCACAAATGTCGGTCAAAATATTTAATATTCAAATATTTGTACATATAAAATATTCTGCATTACATACGTATATAATTATGTGGTAACTACTACGTATCAAAATTAAACTTAAAATTCCAATTAAAATCATGAATTTAATTGATCTAAATTGATTTAATTTAATTGATGAATTTAATCATGAAAAATGTGTCGATTTTGGGTTGAACTTTGGCCCTCTTCCAAATAAACTAAAAGGGGTATTAATTTTAAATCTCCACAGTTTAATTACCACCCAACAATAAAGTCAACCGATCCTTCACCGCTTTGAAACCTGGCACGTTTTTTTATTCTTTCAATGTGAAAATTCTTTTAGGCATTCGTTTCCACAAAAGTCCTGCTTCGTCTATGTTAAAAACTTGTTGAGAAGTACAGTACAACACATAATATCCCTCTTCAATAATTTTAACAAGTTCTTTTTTGAAAGTTTCGGCTCCTTCTGCACTTGCGGCTTCTCCCTGGATTTTAAATCTATTCAACCAGCCCTTACTAGTTTTAAATGGTTCCACATTTTTTTTTTTTTTAGGTGAGTTTTCTTGAGATTATCATATTGGCTAATCTCTTTCTCTTTTTTTTTAATAATATTTAACTTAACTGAATTCTGCATTGGATATTATTTTCTATAAAATTAGTTAAAGTCTTTCCATTTCAATCCTAATAGCCGGCCTAGCCCTAGTTGCTTGCAGTGGAACAGCTATCTTTCCCGCTGCTAAAATTAATTCTTTATTTTTTTTTTTATAATTGTTGTTACAGTTAAACTTGCAAGTCCTAAATTATGGCACACATCTGCTTGTCTTTGACCGGAATCGATTCGCTTCAAAACGTCTAATTTAATTTTCAAATTCAGTCCTTTTCTTACATTACGTCTGAGCGCAGTCTTCGTACTGCGCTCAGACGTTGTTGCTTTTTCATTCTTATCGGCCATTATTAACTCTTCGAAAATGTAACTGCATTGGTTGCATTAATTATGATACAATGTTCAAGTAAACTGTCCGCTTCGCACGATGTCTAATACGGTACTCAGTGACGACTAGACTTCGGATAAATGCATATAACGCAAATATTACAAGCAATATACTTGATTATTTTTTAAAATGTTGATCTTGGAAAATTTCACTGAGCGTGGGAAAATTTCTCAAGTCGGCGTGGGAAACGCTTTAATGCTGTTTTGATATTCATTTTCAAGCTATTGACTCTATCAAATGAAACGATTTCGTTAAATATGCCAAAAATTCAATCTGTAAAAGAGCTTTGTAGTGATCTGTGACAGTGTTATAGTCAGATATGGGTTATAATATAATAACAGCATTATAGCGAATCAGCGTAAAGCGAATCGCGTTATAACAGGGGCCTGAGGTACCGTGTATCTATCTATTTTCTTTATGGCCTGGTGGAGTGCTGCTGTGTGTTTCTGGAAGTAATCCATCAGGTTAACTATTGCTGTCTTCTGTTGCTCAATGAGGTCTATCAGGCCCCTTCCTCCTTCTTCCCGGGCGATTGTCAGTCTCTCCACGGCAGATTTCGGGTGGTGTTGGTGGCTCTTGGTCATCATTGTCCTTGTCTTTCTCATGATATTCTCCAGCTCGGTGTTAGTCCAATCTATGACCCCGAAGGAGTATGTTAGCACCAGGACTGCATAGGTGTTTATGGCTTTAACTGTGCTCCCTCCATTCAGTTTTGCTTTCAGCAGGCTTCTGAGTCTCTGATGGTATTTTTTGGTCAGGCAGGTCTTAATTTCCTTGTGCTGTAACTGCTGAGCCTACAAGTATTTGTAGGCCTCTTCTTCTGCCATGGCTTCGATCTCTTTACCAGTCTGCAGCTGGTAGTTTCGGTTGACTAATTATTCCTGGTGCAATCTATGGATCTTGCATTTGTCTAGACCAAATTCCATCCTAATATCATTGCTGAATTCTTCAGTGATCTAGAGGTGCTTCTCAGTTCCCGCACAGAGCTTGATGTTATCCATGTACATCAGGTTCTTCATTCCTTCTTTGAGGTTATATCCATACTTGCTACTGTTGAGCATGGTAGATAGCGGGTTAAGTGCTAGACAGAACCACAATGGGCTCAGGACATCTCCCTGAAAGATTCCTCTCCTGATGGGGATTGGCCTGGTTGCGATGTTTTCGACCTCAATGGTGGTACTCCATTTCGTCATCGTTTCTCCTAGGAAGTATGACACTATCGGATTGACTTTGTGGATGTTCGGCGCCTCTATTAGCCAGCTATGAGGCACGGAGTTGAAGGCCTTGCAGTAATTGATGTAAGCTGTGTACATATTGCAGCGCTTCTTGTAGGATTGCTCCATAACCGCGGCATCTATGGTTAATTGCTCCTTGCATTCTTTGCTCCTGTGCTCAGCCGCTTGCATCCTTTCTACTGTTCGGCTATTATGTTCTGCCTCTCCAAGTGGTCTGATATCTTCCTATTTATACATATGGTCAGAATCTTGTACATTGGGAGGGAGATGATTGGCCTTTATTTCGCTGGGTTTCTTGTATCTTCATCTTTAGGTTTCAGATATGTGATTCCTTGAGTGAGAAACTTCGGGATTGTCTCTGGGCTCCTTATCATTCGGGTGAACTGCTCTGCTAGGTGCTTGTGTGGGCAAGTGAGCATCTTTATTTGTGGATGTTATCTATTCCTGGAGTTCGCCACTTGTGAGAGTTCTTGATTGTCTCTTGATTAATCTTATGGTGCAAGGAAGCCTGAGGCTTATGCTGCACCAGGCAAAAAAAAAAAAATTCTCAATTATCGTGAGAGAGAGAGAGAGAGAGAGAGAGAGAGAGAGAGAGAGAGGTAGAAGGGAACCACCAAGAAAGAGAAGAATGATGATATCCAGCTCAGGACCATCGGTGTGCCAAGCCCATACTCACCGGATGTGAGCCCCTGGGGTACTTCCTCTTGCTCAGATTACAAACCTGAGGGAGAATAAATTTAAATTGAGGAAAGACAGTTGTCAAATAGATGTGTAGAAATTTGCATTTAGGCAGCAGATAGGTGATTGCTGGAACAAACTTCCATCTGTCATCTTGGAAGTTGATAGTTTAAATAAATTCAAGTAAGAACTGGACAAACCTTTGACATAATATTAACAATGGAGTACGAGATGGATGCAAACTTTTCTAGCAATCAACCAACCGCTGCCTTTAGCCAGCAGTTGGTTGATTGCTAGAACGAACTTCCATCTGTCCTTATGGAATTTGACAGCTCAAATAAATTAAAAGGTTTAGAGCAAATGGATGTGTGAAATGTTTTTTTTTTTTTTTTTTTTTTTGACTGATGCTATACAGGGTATCTCAAAAATATTGGTACAAATGTTTAGGGGAGGTAGGTAACATATAAAGGAATGTGAATCGCATAGGAACCCATAACCAGAAACGTCACCCTAAGTCAGTAGACAGCGCTGTTCATCAGTTCGCGAGAGGGAAAATTTCTGGTTTACTCATTCAAGCAGTAGTCGCCGCACAAAGAGCATGCATTGATATACAAACTGTGAGCTGGCAGACATGCACCTAGTGTATGGATTAGCAGAGGGCAATGGACGAGTCGCTCAATGAATTTATGGAGAATGCTTCCCAGACAGACATATACCGGACCACCGTTTGTTTGCGCGTGTGCATCAAAATTTGTGCAATTATGGGTCATTTAGAGGTAACAGGAGTAGTGCGGGCAGACCACGTTCAATGCAAACTCCCACCATGGAAGAAAGTGTGCTGAATGCTGTCCAGAATAATCCTACTACCAGCACATGTGCCTTTGCCTCTGCCTTAGGAGTGTCTCGTTGCAAATTCTACCACTAAGAATAGGTTCAAGGGGTTCACAAATACCAAAAGGAAGAAGAGTGAATTAGATAGACTGTTTACTTCACATCAAAGTGCAAAAATCATTGAAAGCCCAGTAGACAAATAAGATGAGTTGAATAGCTACTTTGCAATGATATTTAAAAAGTTTAAAGATTGAAGGTTGGTTTGAACCAAAGTCAGATGGTTTTAAAATAAGTAATATTAGTAATAAAGGCTACTGAGATAAGGGAAGGTAAGGTTCCAGGGATAGTGGTATACATCTTGTTATATGAAAAAAAAGCTGTGTGATTTTTTGTAGTTAATGCTCCATGTGCATTAACCCATTGAAAATATTAATAAGATCATCATTAGACTTCAGGACAACACCCCTTTCACTGGAGAAGTGCCAATTCCAGGAACAGCACCTGCAAAATAAGCACCTAGAGATCATGTATCTATCTCTTATCAGATAGATACATGGTCCTTAGTGACATCCCTGAAAAAAAAAAAAAACAGTGAAACCAAGTTTTTGATCTGAATTGCTATGGAATATATGAAGTTAAACTTCAAAATAAAAAAAGCGAGAACAGTTAAGGAAACTGAGAGATTTCATTAGGAAAAGTAAGCAGAGTTTAGGTTTTTTTTTTTTTTTTTTAGGACCATTAGCAACTAAGGCCATATTGCTCCGGGGATATGCGATGGTCATTCCCTGACCTTTCCGCATCCTCCGTATTCGGTGGTCATGGGCTCAAACCCCGGTCTAATCAAGAAGCGTGTGCTACGCACTGCTGCTCCTGCCCACCTGGCTACGGAGGAAGCCAGGTGGGCAGGAGCAGAGTTTAGGAAGTGGCACAAAAAAACATAGAGAAGTGAGACAGTATCTACCCCACTTCAAACACTCCACACAGTGGCAGTAAATTTGGAACAGTTTTTCTTAATGTAAAAGTACATTGTGGCATTGTTTTATTTTTTTAATAAATGTAATATATTAATATTATATTTATTAAGTTATATAATAATAATAATATATTATAACCTGAAACAGTATTTATAATAATATAACTGCTGGTTTAATTAAATCATTGAACTGTTGCTATTTTGAATACTTCAGATACAAACCTAACAAATAATTCTTCAAATTCAATGGGAACATTGATTGCTTGAAAGACCTCTTTTACTGCATAACACAGTTCAGGACCCACCCCATCACCAGGAATAAGAGTGCATTTAATTTTTCCATCAGTTTGTGGTAGTGGTTTTTGCTAAAAAGATAATATATTTGGTTAGTGATCATTTTTACCAAAATTGCTCTTATATATTTAAATTTTTAAAATTACAAGTATTTAGAATTTACTATTATATGCACATGGTGGTTTTTTCAGCTAAAAGCACTGGAATATACCTCATTTATTTTTAGGTTTCATCTATTTGTCATCTGGACCTTTTTTTGTCATATTTAGGATGAAATTTTAGAATTTGATGTTAAAATTGGACTAAGTACTTCAAAAGTGTAAGAAGAAAGGAACAAATATGCAAAAATTATAGTCTACCCACATAGCATGCTGCACTGAAGTATTACCATTTAGATTTTACAATTAAAAGATTTAAATTTTGCCTCATAAACTGGTTTTTTTTTTGGTTTTTTTTCCCCTGAATGGGAAAGTTGTTTTCCTATCCTTGGTTTAGTTGAAACACAGCATTGGAGTTCTTCTGAAATGTGAGGTTTGCTTTTCAGTATGTGTTTAGCTGTGTACAATAGACGACTTTATGAGGAGAGCAGTTTGTGTGTCACATTACAACTGTTGTGTTATAAAATCAGTTTAATTGTTTCAGAAGCACACGGATGACATTTTTATAATAACCCAATTAGAGGGAACAACCTTCCCACTGAAAAAAGTAGTTCACAAGGAAAAATTGAAATATTGACTCATAAAATTGAAATAGTAATATTTAGCCCAATTTTAACATAAAATTCAAAAATTCCAGTCCAATATGACAAAAAAATATGCAGATAACAATTAGCCTAAAAAACAAGTGAGTTAGATCCAAGGTGTTTGACCTAATCAGCTAAGGAATTATATATAAATTACATAATCTACAGGTGAAGGTGAGCCACACCATTAACTTTTTGACCAAAAGATATGTTTTCACTCAGTAACACAGTACAAGCAACTACCATATAACATGGTACTTCTACAACATGGTTTCACTCTAACATGGTTTGAGAATTGTGACAATCCTCGCACAACACGGCTTCGCTCTAACATAGTTTGAGAATTGCGAGAAATCTCGCATAACACAGTATTTTTTTGCTTTTTTTTTGCAAAAATTTTAAATTTAAATGAAGCAATAATCTGGACCATAAAGAAAAATGAACAGAACTGCTGTTGCTACAGGATCTTTCATTTCCCCAAATATGACAGCTCGTCCCCGAGCACCAATAATTGAGAAAATGGAAAAAGCACTCAGCATTTGGACTGATGATAGCAGCAAAAAACAGATCCCATTAGACGGAAATGTAATTAAACAAAAAGCACTAAAATATTTACAACCATTTAAAAGAAAATGGAGAATCTACTGTTAACCCGGAGTTTGTTGCCAGTAAAGGTTGGTTTGAGCGATTTAAAAACCACTTCTCGTTACATAACATAAGAATTCAAGGGGAAAATTCATCAGCTGATAACGAAGCTGGCAAGAAGTATGCAGAGGAATTTCAAACAATTATTGAAGAGCATGGATACACACCACACATCAAGTTTTCAATGCCGATAAAACAGGCCTTTGGTGAAGAAAAATGCCCACCAGAACGTTTATTTCAAAAAAGAGAAAACTGTACCAGGTTTTAAGGCACCAAAAGATAGTGTAACGTTACTTATGTGCAGTAATGCATCAGGAGATTACATGATAAAACCTGATTTTTTTTTTTTTTTTTTATGAAAACCCCAAACACGAGAGGTATTAAAACCTATAGCACTTAGTACCGTGCTTGGGTTGGAGGTTGAGAAGCTGAAAGAAGATATTTGTTGACATTAGACTTGAACTTCTGTAGATTGTAATTTTCAGAAAATATGTATGAAGAAAAGTTGTTCCAGAAAATGGCAGTTGAATGAATAAATGATGAAGATGAAAAGTTCGTTCTGTTAGTTTGCAGTTGGACAGTAAATGGATGTTGGCTGGTGGCAGCACATGTTCCGACTGTTTTGAAATAGAGAGCGGGAATTATAGAAGCCAATTCAGAACAGTGCCCATGGAAATATCTGCAGAAAATGCATGCAGCAGAAACAGTACATCTATGAGACGGTGAGTGGAGTGACTCTGTTAGAGAGGAGTCATTAATTAACCTAATGCCCTCTTTTGAATGGAATCTAGAAGCCTGAGAGAGAGAGAGGTTTTGAGGGCACAGCCCCAGATGTGGGAACCATATTCCATGGTAGGGAAGATTTGCAATTTCTACAGAGTAAACAGTTGTTTGGAAGAAAAGTAATGCCAAGAACGAAAGAGAAAACCAAGTTTTTTAGATGCAGAGGAAGCAATATTTGTAATGTGCTTGTGCCAAGAGAAATTAGAAGTCAGGGTAATCACCAAAAGAGATAAATCATTTTGCCTAGAAATTGGAGTGTCACCAAAGATAAGAACAGGAGCAGAAGAATCCTTTTTTGCAAGATATAAGACAAGACTGAGTTTTAGAAAGATTGAAATCAACTAAGTTCTCTTTGCCCTACTGGAGAATTACCTGAAGATCAGCATTTAAGGAATTGGTAGCTGATATTCGAAAAGTTGGAGGTTTCACTTGAAGCTGATTGAGCAGGGCACGGTTTTTCAAAATGGAAAGTTGAATGCAATGTGCTATCATCAGCAAAACTATGGATAGGATTTTCAGTCAATGGAAGAAGGTCATTAAGATACAAGAAGAAAAGAGTGGGGAGAGAACTGAACCTTGGGGGACACCAGCATTAGTGGAGAAGTTAGAAGACAGAGAGTCATCTACCATCACCCTCAGTGAGCGATCAGAGAGAAAACTGGATAACCAATTACAAAAAACAGTTGGAAAACCATAAGATGGAAGCTTGTTTAGAACACCTTTATTCCAAACATGATCAAAAGCCTTTGAGATGTCAAGAGCAACTGCTTGTGTTTCACCAAACTTTTCCACTGAATTTGTCCATAAATGAGTAACATAAGCAAGAATATCACCAGTGGATCGACACTGACGGAATCCATCCTGGCGATCGTTGATCAGACGGAAGGTTTCTAGGTAGTTTAAGAGTTGGCAGTTAATTGATTTCTCCATTACTTTAGAAAGAGTAGACGTAATTGCAATAGGACAATAACTGGATTGGAGGGATTTGTCATCCTGTTCGGGAGCACAAGTTTTGAGAACAAGTGGAGAAATACCATCGGGACTTGGAGCTTTCTTTGCATCAAGATTCGTCAAAATGCATCTGACATCCTTTTGATGGAAGACCACATGAGGCATTGAATGGAGCATGTTCGAAATGGTGGGAGCTGTTTTACCAAGATCATTAATACATGAGTTGGAAGAAAAATGGGATGCTAGCAGATCAGCTTTATCCTTGGCTGAAGTCACAACAGAAACATCTGGTTTTGACAGAGGTGGGAGCAGAGATGGGCAAAAGTTGTGGCCAATAGCTTTGGCAAGAGACCAGAATGCTCGGCTACCATTAGGGCAAGAAGCAAGTTTTCTATCTTAGTCTGTTCAAAATCTAGTTTCGACTGATTAATAACTGCTTTACAATTGTTGCAAACTTTGGTGTAGGCAGAAAATGAAACTGAAGAATTGGAAACAAGCCAATTACGTTATGCAACGTTCTTCTCTTGAACAGCATTAGCACATTTATTGGAAAACTAAGATAAAGTTTAGATAAAGGATGAGATTTCAAAGTGGAGTGTGGAATAAAGGATTCCATTCCTACAAGAATAATTTCACTGACACGATCTGAGCAAACGTTGACATCAGAAGTTTTGAAACAGTAATCCGACCAAGGAAAAGAAATCTTGCAGGTCATCCCATTTTGCATTCTTGTAATGCCAAACAATACAAGCTTGGGAATAGCAATGAGATAATGGCTCCATTGGAGAAGAGACAATCGCCAAGTTGTGATCTGAAGTGCCTACAGTGAGTGAGGACCACTCACTTCGATTGTGTACTTAGAAGGGTTGTTTGCGAGAAAAAGATCAAGCGTGTTGGCTGTATGGTTAGGATTGTCCGGTATCCTTGTAGGTAATCTATGCAAGGTCATTGGTAATTGCAAAAGCCTCAGCATCTTGAACAGCCGGGTCGGTGTGAATAGAAAACGGAAGCCAGCTGGAATTGTGAACATTAAAATCACCAAGGAAAATTATCTCACTGTTAGGAAAGTTGGACTGGAGAAAGTCAAGTTGCAAAGAGAGGAAGTCAAAGAGCTCTAAGTGATTAGTGGAGTTGGGAGAACGGCAGAGACAACACATGAATTTGACAAAATGAGGTAAAGAGATTTTAAGCCAGAGAAGATTGAAAAGAGGAGATTCCAAATTACCAAGTCTCCGACAGGGAATATCGGAACGGACATATGCATAAGTACCACCTTTGAAGCGAAAGGAATCATACAGCGAATAATTTGGGCAACTGAGATGAGCAGTAGTAGAATCAACCGATAACTGAGATTCTGTCAGAAAAAGTACATGGGGTTTGGCAGACTGCAAGTGGAAGTGGATGTTGTTGAGATTAGAATTGAGACCACGTATATTTGTGAAATGAACTAGGAAGTGTTTGGCAGGTTTAGATCTTTTCACAGATAAGCTTACTCTATTAGTTTTACAATTCATGATGTATTCAATAGTAAGAAAAAGTGGGGGGGGGACAAGCTTTATGAAGTAATGAAATTTGTGGATATGGTGTACACATAGTAATAGTAAGAATACACACAGATCCTTGACATAACGGCCTCGACAATGACCCCCCCCCCGCATACACACTACTTAGACTCCCTCCAGTCACTATCTGGCAGAGTAGAGGTAGCAAGATTATAAACTAGCTGATCTGGAAGATTCCTAAAGGGTTACCAATAGGTTCGGTCTGGTGTACAAACTAGCGACTGGCCTGTGAACACTGTTTTAGAGCTGTACCCTCGAAAGGAAGTACTATGTACGGAAGATTGGATCTCGCCATGATGTTCATCCTAACCTCAAAAGTCGTCAGTCATACTGCATGATGGAAGAGGTGGAGAAGGGTTGACCAGAACTTAGCTCTGGAGACTAAACATGGGTTCCACCACTTCAAGCCTCCAATAAGCAAAGTATTAAGGTGGTATTGCACTGGTTGATGGGAGTCATCTACCACCTAGCATAGATCGTCTAAACCTCATGTAATGAAAGGTGTAAATAAAAATTTGTTACCGGTATATTGGAAAGCAAATAAAAAAGTTTGTGTAACCACCAATTTGTTTAAAGAATGGTTTCTAAATTGTTTTGTGCTAGATATGGAAAAGTATTTAAAGCAGAAAAATCAGATTTTGCCAGATGTGGAAAAGTATTTAAAGCAGAAAAACCTAGATTTCAAAGTTTTATTAGTATTGGATAACGGCACCAGGCCATCCAAAAGGTTTAAGTCATCCAAACGTTGAAGTAATGTTCCTACCGCCTAATACAACTTCTTTAATTCAGAAAATCATTACAATGGATTTCGGAAAAAATTGATTCCGAATCTACTGAAGTGATGGAGGCATGGAAACATTTTTCAGTTGTGGACTGTATCGGAATCATAGCTCTATTGCTCAAAGAAGTAAAACCGTCAATGCGTGTTGGAAAAATGTATGGCCAGAGTCAGTTCATTCAGGAAATATGGTTGAACCGGCAGAAAATAGAATTGGTGCGATAGTAGAACTTGCTAAGTCGGTAGGAGGGGAAGGTTTTGATGATATGAATATTGAAGATGTTCACGAATTACTGGTAGAAAAAGAGGCTGGCGAAACAGATTCGGTGGAAATGGCATTGGAGGTAAACCAAATCAATTCAGAGGATGATAGCGCAGAAGAAAATTCTGAAGTTCCAAATTTTACACTAAAAAGCATACGGGAAGGCATAAAGTTAACCGAGCAATTAGAATCATATTTTTTGAATGCAGATCCTCCGACTGAAAGGAGCACGAAGGTCAAAAGGGAACTTCAAAAATGTTTAACTCCATACCACAAAATTTACAAAGATCTATCAAGAAAAAGCAAACAAACCAGATTACTGATTTTTTGAAGAGAGCAGCGAAATCTAGATGTTGCAGAAGAAAGTTCAGAAGGTGAAGATATTCAGCAACAGAGAAAATGTTCTCATTTGATTGTGCTTAACAGCGATAAAGAGGAAGAAAATTAAACAAAAGTACATTATCTGACATACATTTCACAGTTTGTAAGGTAAGATGCTTGTTCAGTTAATACTATTTACATTACTACTATTAGGCGCCTCCATAGCCAGGTGGGAAGGAGCAGCAGTGCGTAGCACACGCTTCTTGATTAGACCGGGGTTCGAGCCCCTCACCACCAAATACGGAGGATGCGGAAAGGTCAGGGAATGACCACCGCATATCCCGGAGCAATATGGCCTTAGTTGCTAATGCTCCTAAAAACCAAACAACAAAACAACAACATTACTACTATTATAAAAATGGAGTTAAAATATTAAGTTATTACCATTATAAAAATTTAGTTTCAGATAGTTATAAAAAAAAAACATGGTGTATTTTTGTTAGCTTTTGGAACGTAACCCCCCTTTTTGTACTGGTTCTTAGTCCCGTATAACACAGTTTTGCATTACACGAGATTTTGTAGGATAACCAAATAACCATGTTATATGAGGGTTACCTGTATATTGCATTAACATGGAATGGGTGCAGACAAGAGCAACATAAGGGCACACAAAAAAGATATTCTTTCTTATTAAGAAAGACCTGTCTGCAAATTATAGTGTTATTAACTAGACATCTGAAAGATCTGATTGAAATGTTTAAGGCTTTAAATGAATGAGAAAACTAAATGCTGGTGGTATCCTTAGTCCTCAGATAACATGTACATAAGGGAGCATCAATTTAAATTGGAAAATGATTGATGCAAGATAGATGTGTGAAAATTTGCTTTCAGACAATGTATATGATTGTTGGGACAAACTGCCATCTGGTGTTGTGAAAGTGGATAGTCTAAATAAATTTATGGATGGTTTGGACAAATTATTATTTATTTTTTGGTAGATATAGAATTAACATTATATCAATTACTATATACAAGAAAACATAATTAATTTCAAATTGCAAGGTCCAAAAATTCACACTCTGAATTGAACAGTTTTGAATAAACTGCTATTTCATATTTCAAAATTATTTATATTGTCAGTAAAGGGTATTTGTCAAATTTTTAACAGAAAAACTAAAGACTACCTATTAAAAATTGTGAAAGACACTTTACCCATGTGTTTAAATAAATTTTTAATTCATTAATAACTATGTGAACCTATTTGCAACTACAAAAACTAATCAGCAGTATCCTATATATATGACACAGACCAAGTTACAAACAAAAGCAACAATGGATGTATGCATCCACCTAGCAAAATCATCAGAAAAATTTATCATGGCACAATCCTGAATATAGCAGTTGAAAAGATATGCAGTGATATATCACTGTCATTATGGGGATCTGAAATTTCAAATAATGATATCTGCAATTAATTTGAAATAAAAATAACAAAACCCTCCACAAAATCGCATATCTCTTTAAATGCTGTAAGCTAAAGCTGTGTGAACAACATGACTTACTACAAAAATTTTCTGGCACTGCAGGGTCAATTTGATCCCCATATGCCTGGTGGTCAGTTCAGCAAATATAGTATATAATACATTGTTGATATCTTGAAAATAAGTGTATTTTTCAAAGGATGCAGAGTTTGTAGTTGGTTGAAGTGTTAACCGTGATATTAAGTGATACTTGTGGCCATTATAATAAATCCTTGACAAAATTGTTTAAGATCTGGGTGCATTGCCAAAAGTTAGTCACCCACTAACTTTTGGCAATGGTGGAGTAGGAAGGCGGCACTAAAAAGTCTTCTGGAACAGCTATTACAAGTAAACTTGAGTCATGTGATGAGGTAAAAATACCAGTGTTTACCTTGCTTGTTAGCATTAAATTCATATAATGCCAACTTCCCAAAGTAGCAGATATCAATCAACATCATGCTATGGTACTGGATAGACAGTGAATAATTAAACTCTGTGAAAATTAAAAGCTTTTAAATTTATTTATGTGATTAACTTTTATCCGTATGTTAAGATAATTATAAATGATATTTTAATACCTTAACTAAGAAGGTTTTAGGGCTAAAGGCCTCAAACTATGGAAAGATTCACTAAACAAACAAGTTAGAGCATTGCATCGTGTTAGTACATAGTGAACCACTGAAGTAGGAGAAATGGTATCATTTTTGTTATATCTCATATTGCAAATGCAGTGGAGAAGGCTAATGTTACTTATTCTCAGCAGATACCATCACCAGATGGTACCATTTCAAGGCTTTTTATGTAAATGTGTGGGATAATAACTCTACTATCCATGTCTGTCCCTATTAGACTTAGAAAAGCAAAAAAAAAGTAGAGGAAAGTGATAGTAGGAGAGGAAGAAGAAATACCGTCAAAAAATGAAATGGGCAGTAACTCCTCGAACTCACACAACTCATAAATTGCTCGAATAGGTAACACTTCCCCATTAGGGAAGACTTATTACCTATTCTCGGCAACGTTAAGCTACTCCAGATGGCACCGTTTGCAAAATGGTATGGGATAAAAACTGTGTTATCCACATCTCTGTCCCTATTAAAAAAGAAAAAAAGGTAGAGGAATACAAACCTGCCCACTTTTTCAAGGGTTTTTGGCCTCTCCTCGGTGGGCAGGTAGGTATTCTGGTGTCGCAATAAGTGTTGAAGTATAACTTCAGCAGAATATGAGACATGCCAGATGGTGTGCAATGGTATAGACTTAAGGTTTTAGGGCTAAAGGCCTCAAACTAAAGAAAGGTTCACTAAACGAACAAATTAATTGTTTGTTTGTTTGTTTTGGGATTTATTAGGTGCATCGGCAACTATGGCCATAGTGCGCCAGAACAAATTAGTGCACTGCATTATGTTAGCACATAGTAAACCACAGAAGCAGATGAGATGGCACAATTTCTATTAAAACTCATATTGTGAATGCCTTCACAACGAGTTGCCCTAATATTGTACATAGCACAACATCTGATGTTGATAAGATGTTCTGAGGGTAGCGATGTTTCAAATGAGGGAGGGAAGATAAAGCTTGGGATACAAACCTAAAAAACTTCAAGTGGTGTGTGTCAGGTTAGTACACTATAGAAGATTACTTAGTCTCAACTGTGTCTACAGTAATGTCAGGAGTATGGTCAATAAAATAGCTGAATTTCAATTCCTGGTCAGGGCAACTAATGCTGATATAATGGGGCTAACAATAATAATGACAATCATAATAATAATAATGTATTTAGGAAAGAGGGGGCAGACAAGGTGGAGCGGTCATTCAGTTGGATGATGAAGAAAGATGTTGCAATAGTTAATAGTAAAAGCATGGGGTTTTAACTTCAGAAGAGGGGACCTCTCACATTTCTAAGGATATCACAGGGCTTAAAGTACAGGAATCATTACCAGGAAGTGATCATACAATCATTGCTTGGAAGATGAAGAAAGATGTTACAGTAGTTGACAGTAAAAGCACAGGTTTTAACTTCGGAAGAGAGGACTTTGACAGTTTAAGGCACTATATGGCATCTATGAATTGGGCAGATTGCCGAGGGATGGCAAATACATTTGAATTATGTATTCAAATAAAGCAAAAACTCTATTTTGCTTAATTTGAATGAATTTATTTGAACAAGCAAGGTAAACACTGGTATTTTTACCTTGCTTGTTATCAAATAAATTCAGTTCATTCAAATGTTCATTTGAATGAACATTTTTAAAACTTTATATAAAACTTTATATATCAAATAAATTCAAATAAAACAAAACAAAAAATCACAGAAGCCATGAACACATACATAACTTTAAGAAAATATTGGAGGAGGATGGTGAAATGGATGCCTGCAGAACTGGCTGGTCAAATAGAGCAGAAAAAGATAACATGAGACAGTTATTTATTGTTATTTTGGTTTTTTTAGGAACATTAGCAACTAAGGCCATATTGCTCCGGGGATATGCGGTGGTCATCCCCTGACCTTTCCACATCTTTTTTGTTAGCTTTTGGAACGTAACTCTGTGAAAATTAAAAGCTTTTAATTTCCACAGAGTTTAATTATTCACTGACTATCCTGTACCATAGCATGATGTTGATTGATATCTGCTACTTCGGGAAGTTGGCATTATATGAATTTAATGCTAACAAGCATTCATTCCCTGACCTTTCTGCATCCTCCATATTTGGTGGTCACGTGCTCGAACCCCGGTTTAATCAAGATGCATGTGCTACGCACTTCTGCTCCTGTCCACCTGGCTATGGAGGTGCCTCCATAAGACAGTTACGGAGAGACAAAAAGTACTGAAGCCTATAACAGGTACAAGTTGATCTGTAATAGTACCACAAATAATGCTAGGGAGGCCAAGACTGCATATGAGAAAGCATTGGCTAGGAGAGCAAACAATGGGGACAAGGAATTTTTCATGTATGTGAATACAAAGAAGAAGAAAGCTAATCAGACCCTTGTGCACTGGGTGTGGGAAAGTCTTAAATAACCCAGCTGATGTTGTGGATGAATTAAGTAGTTTTTTGCATCTGTCTTTACTGATGAAAGACCCTTCATGCTAAGAAAAGGCTGTGCGAGTAAGGCTGAGCGATATGAAATTAGTGATGCCATAATTACAGATGATTGTTTATTAGAAAAACTTTTGAGCATAAAGGCAAGTAAAGCTCCTGCAGTTGATGGCATATACCAGTGGTGGCCAACCTTTTACATACCATGCACCAATTTTTTCACATACGAGTTCAGATGCGCCATACAACTCGAGCACCTTTTCTACCTTCTTACGTTCATGGTTGGGGTTGGAAAATAGGGATAGGGGTAGGATCTGCTTCGCTTAGGGGAGGAAAAAGAATAACTCAAACACGCAACTAAATTAAATAATGTACGCCAGTTCAAAAGACAAATGTTTATTGGAGCACCAATCTACAATAGTGAGAGATGATCTCTTGGACGAAAGGGTGACCGCTGTCGTGGAACCCGCTGATGGTGCTACAGCTGCCGGAGAGTCTCGTTTGGTGAAGACAGCTCTGTACCACAGTTGTTGGATGTGATGAGAGAGCGAATTCTGAGCGAGATGGAGCACCAAGAGCGAGATCAGGTTGGAACTTGGAGTCGTCTGTTCTCTCTGCTCGCTAGGAGTCCAGGCATATCCTTAATAACCTTTTTAATAAAAGTATGTTTATGAACATAATTAACATTTTTAAATGATTTAATTATTGTATGTAAAGCAATTTCTGTTACAGCACATAAACATTACTTACCATTAATGAGACTTTTGAGCCTGTTTGGATTTCGCCAGTCTTTCAATGTTTGGTGTTAAATTTGTTACTGAGAGCAGCAGAGAATTCTTCAAATTTGAATCAGTCATTCGTGACCTCGTTTTGCTTTTGATCAATTTCATGGATGAAAATGCTTGTTCACATCTGTATGTCGTTCCGAAACAACATATATAATTTTTTGCAAATTTTCTTAGTTCTGGGAAATGTTCACAGGGTAATGAACGCCAGAAATTAATCATGTCAGAAGCATTTTGATCTGAAAAAAGCTCATCAAATTTCATCTTTAATAATGAATTTGTTTTTAAATCAATAAGTTCCATTTGTATATTACTAGGCATCTCAATTATGTTTTGTTCACTAAGTAAAAATGGGTTTATAAATGAGAGCATGTAGTTTTCTTCTTTAGCCAAATCATGAAAACGACTTTCAAATGACACTTGCAATAACTTGATTTTTTCAAGATATTTGGTCCAATTGCTATCATCCACAGCACATTCATTCTGCTCTTTCAAGTGTGGAAATTGACTTAAATCCTGATTTTCTAACTGAGAGATGAACAGTTTTAATTTCATTTTAAATGAACTGATGCTATTTACTAAGCTAGGAAATAATTTATTCATGTCTTGTAGTTTCGAATTTAGATCATTGAGATGACTAGTAACATCAACTAAAAATGCCACATCAAATAGCCAGTTGTTATCTAATAATAAAGTTCTTTCATCAGGTAGTTCATTTTCCTGTTCTAAAAAATTATAAACAGCATTTTTCAATTTCCAAAATCTACTCAGAACCTGTCCTCCAGAAAGCCAGCGCACCTCACAATGAAGGACAAGTTCACCATATTCCAAATCTAACAACTCACAATATTCTCTGAATTTTTGTCTGTTTAATGCTCTTGCTCTAATTTTATTCACAAATTTCACAACCGGTAACATAACATGCTGCATATTTAAAGTTTTTCCACACAGTGCCTCTTGGTGTATAATACAGTGATATTTTAGTACAGGACGATTTAAAAAATTTTCAAGCAAAGTTGTTGTAGTGCCATTGGCTTTACCTATCATTGACGGCGCTCCGTCAGTACACACACTGATGAGTTTACTAAAATCTAATTTTAGATTTTCTAGGCATGATTTTACTCTTTCAAATATGTCTGATCCTCTTGTTTTACCATGCAATGACTCCAGACTGGCAAGTTCTTCAAAGACATTAAAATTATCATCAATTCCTCTTATAAAAATGCTTAAATGGGCTACACCACATATGTCTGTTGATTCATCCAAAGCTAAAGAAAAGAAAGTACAAGAATGGACAAGTTCTTCCAGTTACTGAGATACATCCTGAGAGAGTTCCTCGACACGTCTCGTAACTGTCTGCCTTGATGTAGCAATTTCGTCTGCTTTCCTTTCAATACCTTTATTACCAAGAGGGTGTGCAAATATTTGGAGACAAGGCTTAACAATTTCTTCTCCGTCAGAAAAAGGGTTTTTTTTTTTTTTTTGTCAATACTAAAGCAATTTCATAGGACGCTTCTATCATCGCCAAGTCTTCACAACTTACTTTAGCAAATATATTTTGTCTTCTTCTGATTTCTTCCTTTTTCTTAGTCACATATTCTTTTCGTAGCTCAGACCCAAGAACGAGCTTCATTTTTCCTTCTATGTTAGTCTGATGCTGTGATTTATAGTGTCTATTAAGATCATGTCTTTTATTATGTGAAAGAGTACTTTCACAAACAATGCAAAACAGTTTTCCTGATGAACTTGCTATAAATAACAACTCATTTTCCCACTGTTCATTAAATTCGCATTTAATATCTTTTGCTCATTTTCTTTTGCACTGTGGTGGATAGAAGGAATTAAAAAAAAAAAAAACAGAAAAGTACAAAACTTTAGAAGTCTAAAGTTTTGTTGAAAAAGAAAAAAACTGTTGAAAAAGAAAAAAAAAGAAAAAAAAAATGTTGAAAAAGAAAAAAAAGAAAAAAAGAAAAAAAAAAATGTTGAAAAAGAAAAAAACAAATCACAAGTATGTACGTCGTATCACACAGAATATCAATTGTAAACTGTCGAAAAATTTCGACGACCTGATGAGCAGGCGCGACCGGGGAGCTTCCCACTACTATTTCTTGAGTTGGCAAAATGCGATTTGGAAATGCGATTGATGGAAATTTCTCGTAGATAAAAATATCTCAAATTTATCATTTCATTGTTTCCTTTTAACTTGAAAGACTTCCGACAAAGGATCTATTTGTATATTCTCAGTCCCCTGAAAAAGTCACGTATTGCATTTATTTTCCCACTTGTGCATAGAGTCAGGCGTCAGAGGCAACGGCCGTATAAAAAAAATTGAATGGACGACTAGGTGCTCGATATATTTTCAAAATTCAGAAATGCATTTTTTTGGAGACTATTTAATTTATTTCTTTTGCTAAATTGAGGGAATTGACACGTTTATGGGCTGTTGTTGTTTGTTTGGTTTTTAGGAGCATTAGCAACTAAGGCCATATTGCTCCGACGTTTATGTGCGTGTAAGTGGAAAGAAGGTGGTGAGTGTCTTAAACCATATGCAGAAGGACCTGAAATGAAAGGAAATAGCACCAAAGAATCGGCAATATGGGCTTTGGGTACTTGAAAAATTTTATGATGAAATGCGCCACTTGTAATCTTCCAAAGCGCCATAGGTTGGCTACCCCTGGCATATACCCTGTAGTTTTGAGGGAGAGTGCACAAGAGGGAGAAAGAGTGTACTGAACCATTGAGGTTAATTATGAGGACATATTTGGACTTGGGAGATTCCTTTAGATTGGAGGTGCCGATGTATTGCTAATACATAAAAGCGGTTTTAAGAGTGTAGTTAGTAACTACAGACTGGTTAGTCCGACTTCGGTGGTAGAAAAATCTAGAGGCAATGATTAAGAGTGAAATCCAGTGACATTTAGATAGATATGGCATTCTGAAGGACATACATCATGGCTTTAATAAGGATAAATCATGTTTAACTAACTTAGTAAGCTACTTTGACACAGTTACTCACGAGCTTGATTTCTTCTTCTTCTTTTGATGCCATTTCCTATTGGAGGTTGGTGATCACCACACTGTACTTCTGTCTTGGGCAAGATGAAAAAGATCCTCAGATGTTTTTCAGCCAAGAAAGTTTCCTCCGCTCTTTCCCCTCTATTATTACTTGGGGCAATTTATATTTCACATTTCTAAGGATGTGTCCCAGGTAGGCAGTTTTCCTTCTCTTCATTAAGCTCAACAATTCATGTTTTCTTCCTGCTCTTTTCAAGACTTCAATGTTGGTGATTCTGCCTAACCAAGATATTTTTAGCATGGATCTGTAGATCCACATTTTGAAGGCCTCTATTTTGTTCACGCTTGATGTTTTCAACATCCAAGATTTAATTCTGTATAATAGTATGGACCACACATAGCACCTAACAAATTTCAGTCTGATTGACAGATCTAGAGCTTTGTGATACAGCATTGTTCTGTATTTTGTAAAGATATTTCTTGCAACCTCTATTCTTGTTTTTATTTCTGCTACCAGATATAGATCAGCATTTAGCCAACTACCAAGGTATTTAAAATGAGTCACTCTATCTACTGGAGCTCCATTCAATAATAGCTGGACTTGGCTTACTGGAGATTTACTCACAGTCATGTATTTAGTCTTATTGACGTTGATTTTTAAACCCATATCATTACATTTGTTGTTACAAAAGCAATTAAAGGTCTTCTATATTTTCTGTGAATATAGCAGTACTCTGTACTGCTTAATCATATCGTATGTTATTTATCGGCGTATCGTATGTTACAGCATCTAACAGCGTATCGTATGTTATTTATCAGCTGACCATTTATTTTAATTCCTTCTTTCCTTTTCCATAATGCAACCCTGCCTCACCCCTCTTTTTATATTGATCTTGTCAGTTCCCTCTCTTCAACATACAGTGGCTGTTTGATTCCAGTAGATTTCTTTGATGAGTCTGATGTCCCATCCATCAAAATCTAGCTTTTTAAATGCTTTTATAAGCTTTACATGTTGTACCTGATCAAAAGCCTTTTCAAAATCTATGAAGCAGATGAATATTGTCTTCTGGTATTCTCTACATTTTTGTAACACGTTTATACCTAGGACAGCTTCTCTTGTGCCTAGTTTGCTTCAGAATCCACAATTGGGTGTAAGAGATTACTGATTCACATTTTTTGTAAATCCTGTTTTGGATTATCCGTAGCAGCAGCTTCAACATGTGGCTCATCAGACTAATAAGACGAAAATCACTGCATTAGGTAATGTTGTTCTTCTTTGGAAGAGGGATGAACAAGGACTTCAACCAACCGTTAGGTAGTGTTCCATTTAGATATATTTTATTGAATATTTTGGTTAGATCTTTCGGATTTTCTTCATCCAGAAGTTTCACTATTTCAATTGGAATTTGATCTGAGCCAACTGCCTTGCCAGTCTTTGCCATTTCCACAGCATATTTTACTTCAGACTGTAGAATTTCAAGGCCTTCCTCCATAGGTATTTCAACATCTAAATCCTGTCTGGCATCATCAAAAAGCATCTTGATGTAAGCTTCCTACACCTTTCTGTCATCACCTCTTAAACTAATTGATTCTTGGCATTCTTTATTGTGTATGGCATTCTTCTGTTTGTATTTCCTGTTAATTCTTTTAGCTTATGTAAATTGAAATTATTATGCCTTTGTTCTAATTCTGCTATCTCTGTTGATTTTTCTAGCATCCACTCTTCTTTTGCTTCCTTAATTTTTCTCTTTATCATTTTTTTTTTTATCTGCTGGTATTTGGCTGGAGCACCATTTTTGAACTTCCTTCTTTCATCCATTAGGTTTAGGATCTCTTCTGTCATCCACTGCTTTTTTGCAGGTTGTTTTTCAACAATAATAATAACACTTAGAATTTCTTTTCCAGTACTGATAACAATCTTACCAAACTCCTTCCATTCATCATTTACATCTTCAGCTCTTACTCTGTTGTTCAATTTTATGTTCAGCTCTTTACTCAGTTTTTCTTTCACAGTTGAGACCTTAAGTTTTTCACGATTTAATCTGCTTGTCTTATTTCCTTTCCTAATGGATCTCAACCTGAAAGGTTGAGATCCATTAGGAAAGGAAATAAGTAAATTAGCATCAGTAGAGGCATATGATGCTTTCTTGCATCATATGCCTCTACTAATGCTAAAGCTAACCTTGTTTTGATAGTAGTGTTAATAAGTTATGATCGGAACCAGCATCCACACCAGGGTAGGTTTTGGCTCCTTTGTGACTATTCCTAAAATGCTTATTTATCAGTATGAAGTCAATCTGATTTCTAACTACAGGTGACCCCCGCTTAACGCTGATCATTCGTTCCGGAAAAACAGAGCGCTAAGTGAATCCGCGCTAAGCGAGCGCCGCTTTCCCATAAGGTAACATATGTATTTGTGAGCTGCGGTCGGTGCCATAGGATATTTCCTAATCAATAATAAACGGTAATGAAAAGATGCACAAATGTCAGTCAAAATATTTAATATTCAAATATTTGCACTTATAAAATATTCTGCATTACATACGTATAATTATGTGGTAACTACTTGCGTATCAAAAGTAAACTTAAAATTCCAATTAAAATAATGAATTTAATTGATTTAATTTAATCATGAAAAATGTGTGGATTTTGAGTTGAACTTTGGCCCTCTTCCAAATAAACTAAAAGGGGTATTAATTTTAAATGGCCCACAGCATTAGCACCCAACAATAAAGTCAACTGATCCTTCGCCGCTTTGAAACTTGGCATGTTTTTTGTTCTTTCAATATGAAACTTCTTTTAGGCATTCGTTTCCACAAAAGTCCCTCTTCATCTATGTTAAAAACTCGTTGAGAAGTATAACACACAATACCCCTATTCAATAATTTTAACAAGTTCTTTTTTGAAAGTTTTGGCTCCTTGATCTGCACTAGTGGCTTCTCCCTGGATTTTAAATCTATTCTACCAGCCCTTACCAGTTTTAAATGGTTCCACATTTTTTTTTTTTTTTAGGCGAGTTTTCTTAAGATCATCATATTGGCTAATCTCTCTCTCTCTCTCTCTCTTTTTTTTTTTTTTTAAATATTTAACTTAACTGAATTCTGCATTGGAATATTATCTTCAATAAAATTAGTCTTTCCATTTCAATCCTAATAGCCGGCCTTGTCCTAGTTGCTTGCAGTGGAACAGCTATCTTTCCCGCTGCTAAAATTAATTCTTTATTTTTTTATAATTGTTCTTACAGTTAAAGTTGCAAGTCCTAAATTATGGCACACACCTGCTTGTCGTTGACCGGAATCGATTCGCTTCAAAACGTCTAATTTAATTTTCAAATTCAGTCTTTTTCTTACATTTATAGTCTTCGTATTGCGCCCAGACGTTGTTGCTTTTTCATTCTTATTGGCCATTATTAGCTCTTCGAAAATATAACTGCGTTGGTTGAATTAATTATGATACAATGTTCAAGTAAACTTTCCGTTATGCACAATGTCTAATACTGTACTGAGTGATGACTAGACTTCGGATAAATGCATATAACGCAAATATTACAAGCAATATATTTGATCATTTTTTAAAATGTTGATCTCGGAACTACGTAACAAGTCACTGTACTGCAATTAAATTAGCGTGAGAGAAAATTTCACTAAGTGTAGGAAAATTCCTCAAGTCGGCGTGGGAAACGTTTTAATGCTGTTTTGCTATTCATTTTCAAGCTATCGACTCCATCAAATGAAACGATTTCGTTAAATATGTCAAAAATGTAATCTGTAAAAGAGCGTTATAGTGATCTGTGACAGCATTATAGTCAGATACGGGTTATAATATAAGAACAGCGTTATAGCGAATCAGCGTAAAGCGAACCGCGTTATAACGGGGGCCTGCTGTATTGTATAGTCCCTGGTTGTCTTGGGGAGGAATAAGAATGGCAGATTCCTGAGTTAGTCCATCTGGTTTCACTTAAACCAAGAATTTCTACTTCACAATGTTTCATTTTCCTAACCACAATTGCCAGTTTCCCAGCTTCATATAAGGTTGTAATGTCCCATGATCCTATTTTTCCTAATGAAAGTTTTTGCCACCCGGGGATTCTTAGCACCCCTGTCCCATATAAGGAATACTGGGGACATCTCTTGTTGTACTAGCCATGGTGATTATTCTTGGGAAGTATAGTGCAGTAGCTTCCCCCCTTGCTTTCTGCTCTGCAGTACTTCAGTTGTTCATTCTGTATTACTTCATTCTGTATCTGTTGGTTCGATTACACCTGAAGTGATCTGAAAATGAGCCAGAATGAAGTACACTTCTCCGCCCACATCACAGTACTGGTAGTTACTGCTGCCCTCTACCAGGTAATTTTATTTTGGAGTTTTCTTCTCCCAGTAGGACTTACGGCAGTCCTAACTTGCCTTGTCATGGTGTCGTTGTAAGGCTTGTGAACTTTTCATTCACGTCCTAATAGCACCATCGCTCTTGATCCACAACTGCTTATTGGATATTCGCAGCTAACCTCCATATCTGGGGCCATTCCACTATCCACCACCTGTGGATGTGCCTGGTGCCCTGAGCTCAGGCCCCAGGGAGCTGGATTTAGGGAATAATTTTGATATAGTTTATTTGGATTTTAGCAAAGCATTTGACTTGGTCCCTCACGAGAGGTTGCTGTATAAGCCTGAACAGGTTGAGATTACTGGTAAGATTCTAAGATGGATTGCTGAGTGGCTGTAGGGCAGACAGCAGAGGGACAGCAGCAGATTAATTTTCTTCAGATTGGTGTAACATTAGAAGTGAGGTCCCTCGAGGATCGGTTCTTGGCCCCCTGTTTCTCATTTTCATAAATGAATCGACGAAGGAATAAAAGTCGTGATGTCAAAATTTGCAGACGATGTAAAGATTGGTAGAGTCATTAACAATCAGACCAAGCAGTGCTCCTTCAGGATAACTTGAACAGACTTCAACGATGGTCAGAAAAGTGACAGCTAAGTTTTAATGCTGCTAAACTAAATGCAAGATCTTACACATGGGGAATAGCAACCCACAGATAAATTATATACTTGGTAGGGTTGAATTAAAAATAGTGGAGGAGGAAAGAGATCTGGGAGTTACAATATGGACAGATATAAAATTTTCTGAACAATGTAAACAGGCAACCAGGAAAGCTCATGGTGTCCTATCAATAATTCATTGAACTTTATCCTGTAGAGATAGGGAGGTCATAATCCCACTGTATAAGGCAATTGTAAGACCAGATTTGGAATAATGTGTTCAAGTATGGAGATCTCATCTGAAAAAAGGCATTAATCCAAAGATCGAGAATTCGAATGGTGAAATCGGCAAAAGGATGACCATACAAAAAAGATTACAAGTACATGGGCTACAGAACTTGGCACCCAGGCAGCTCAGAGGTGACCTTATTGAGGTTTATAAGACCCTGAGAGGGATTAGTAAAACGAATGAAGGTGGAATTCTCACTGCATTTATAACTTGGAGTCAAATTTAAATTACAGGGGATTGAGATTTAGATCAGATTGTAGGCAGCTTTCTTTTTAGGCCAGGAGTCGCTGATTGCTGGAACAAGTTGTCTTCGAAGGTAGTTCAGGCTGACAGTTTGAATAAATTCAAAGGTCAACTGGATAGTCACCTATGTGAGGAGGGAAGCACATAATTTGTATTTTCTTGTCTACTTTTTTTTTTTTTTTGTTGCTAGTGCAGAAAAAGCCTGTGGCTTCCTTGGGTTATATATAGCAAATACTATTAGCATTACTATTGTGATCACTTCAGGACACAGCTTAATTTATAACAATAACAGATAATAATAACTGATGAAACAAGACTCAGCTGTTCAGCATTGTTTATTGGAGCAGAGCAGAAATGTGTACATAAAAAAAAAAAGTGGAAGTGGGCAGAAAGAAAATATTAAAATCAAGCAGTATAAAATACTTTTATCCACTTTTATCCTCTATTTCTTCGAGAAAGTCATCAATAAAAATGAAACTGTCATAATGTTGTTGGAAATCCATACAAACCATTAGGAACAAATAAAGAATATATTAAAATCAAGAATTAGAAGAGGGTTAATGCTCTACTATAAAGAGAGAGACTGGTAGGAGTACTTTCTTTCACAGAATAACAACATTGAAAGCCACATGAAGTGTATAAACAATAGCAGTAACTAGTCGTGCAATTTGTCAGAGTCGAATAACATATTAGGATGTAACATAATCACTTCCACTACACATGCATAAACCGTGATATGGCAAAAAAGGAATAACAAAAACTGAAGTGCTGATTACAATAAATGTTTTTTTCTATGGATACATCTGATTGAGACTACAATACATGAATGATAACATTATCCATGATCACAATAAGTGGCATACACTGTATATGTATATCAGGACAGAAAACAAAATTTGATATATCGAGAAGTACTTAACTTGCTGATATTACTTATTAATTTGACTGATTCAGATACAAGTCTGCAATACGTCTATGATCTTAATGCAATTCGTGTGTAAGCAATTTTCAACATGAGTCTCTTGAATGTGTTCATTTTTACTGTTTCATATACGTGGTGTTATAACACTTAAATTAGTTTAGAAATAGAATTACCAGATTTACCTCTATGATGTCTTGTAGAAAACTTCAGTGCAGATACTCTCCGTAGCTGAATAATTATACAAATATATTACATGTATTCTGCTCCCTCGTAGACAAGACCAGCGATCCAATGCACTCCATAATTGGAGACCCACGGACTCCAAGCCTGACCCCAAAATACATCGAACCACCCCCCAATCTTTGAGCAAGAGAATACAATATGTCTGTATTTTAAAACAATTTAAACGATTTGAAACCAAATAAATACATAGTGAATCCATACTCTTGATACTTTAAAAACTAATATTAAAACATAAAAAAATTAAGAATTCTATAAAACATTAAGAGAATGAAGAATTTTGTACACTTAAAACTTAAAAAAAAAACTTAAAAAAAAAAAAAAAAAAGGATGAAATGGAAAAAAAATCCTTATAACATAAAAAATTTGGTAAGTTTGTCAATTTTTTTTATGGCAACAAGCTTATGTTATATCTGCTTATGACAAGTTTGTTACATCTACATTATGATAAATTATTGTAATAATTTAAAAATAAGGAACAATCATTAATAGTAAAAGAACAATATGAAAGCAATCTTACCCCAACTGCTTGCTGCTTATGAACTGTTGTTGAAACAGTTCTTGAAAACTTCTGCAAATACAGAATGTTTGTTTAATAAAATGTAACTTATTCTTAAATATAAAGAACTACAGCAACAAACAAGAAAAAAAAAAAAAAAAAAATGACAATAACCATCACCAAAAGTTATCAGGATTTAAATTTTTAATATTTTAAAATATAGAGTGATATTTTTAACATCAAACAATTGAACACTTGAGTTACATGTTCAAAATTTATTTTAGCAAATTCAGAAAATCATCATTCTAACAAAAAATACTGTGGTAATCTACATTTCACAGCAGAAAGTTTGCACAGTGAAAGAGTACTGTGAAAACTTTCTAATTTAGATACTAAAGAATAGAGAAAATTCATTGTTTTTCATTCTCAACATATCTCTAAGCATAAAATCTTCATTTTATTTATTTACCTTCATAAAGTATCCTTTAGCTATTGCTTGTTATGGATAAATCAATTTGAGATCAATTTGTTTGGGTAAATATTGGGTACTATTTGAATTGTACCTTATTGTAAAACCTTAATTCAAATTTAAATTGATACTAGTTGAAAAACTGCAATTTGTTCATAATTTGATTACTGTTCTTATTTTTATTATTTACTTTAAAAATATATTCTTGGCTAAATGCTAAGTGTATGAAGGAGATGGTTTATGCATGGGTACTGCACATATGTCATTTCTACTACCCAGGTAGTATGAATGCATCATTTAATTATATCTCATATTGTGAATCAACCTTCACAATGAGTGGCCGAGTTCTGCACTGCTTTGAATAATTAATGCTTCACTGGTGGAGAAGACTAATGATTCTTATTCTCAATAGATAGCATCAAATTCTTATTTGAGATTCTTATTCTCGATAAATAGCATACTCAGATGGGACCATTTCGAAGCTTGTTGGCTCACTCATCGGTGGACAGGGCCCGCTCACCGATAAGTGAGCAGTGCAATACCTCAGCCACTCATTGTTGATTCATAATATGAGATATAATTAAATGATACATTCATACTACACGGTTAGTATAAATGATGTAAGTGCAGTACCAATGCATAAATCATCTCCTTCATTATTTACTTCGTTTATACTTTTAACTGTTTAATTTGTTTAATCGATTTTAAGGATGTAAAACTTTTTGACTCAGAAGCTGAAGCCTGACAATCCAAGCTACAGCCTTTCCCAAAGAGAATCAATCAAAGCAGCAGTTTTGATCCTCAGAAATCTTTCCCTTTCCCCAAAAAAAATCCTGAGGGCACACCTGCAAGGTGATACAAAGAGCTAAATCTAAACAATTTGACTCAGTTCATCAAACAAGGGTGGGCAACTTTTATAAATAGCAGGCCAAATAAAATATCTATGAGGTACATGTCGGCCAAATTTTTTTTAGCTTTCAACGATTTTAGGATTATTAAAATTGTATAATCAAAAAATTGTCATAAACAGTTTTATGCTATTTATACATACATGTATAAATAGCATAAAACTTAAGCTAAGGTATTAAGGGTAAGTTGTTATAATGGATAAAAGGGTGGTTGAGTAGGAGAAGACAGAGGGTGGTAATCAATGGATGCTGCTCTTCGTGGACTAATGTTATTAGTGGAATTCCACAGGGTTCGGTGTTGGGCCCACTGTTGTTTTGTATATTTATCAATGATATTGATGAAGTTATATCAGACTTAGTGTCGACGTTTGCAGATGATACAAAGGTTGGCAAGGTTGTTAATGACAGTGTGCTACTGCAACAGAATCTAGAAAATTTGGGAAGATGGGCTGAGAAGTGCCAACTGTAGTTTAACATTGACAAATGCAAAGTACTGCATATGGGTAGAAGTCACCCCAGAGGAACATAGCAACTGTGTGGGACTACACTTAGGGTGGTAGAAAATGAAAAAGACCTAGGAGTAATTGTGCAGTCAGATATGAAGTTTTCTGGGCAAGCAGACAGGCTGAAGGAGCAGGTCATGGGGTTTTGTCAATAATATATAGGAATTTTGCTACCAGGAAAAAGGAGGTGATTATCCCTTTGTATAAGGAAATTGTCAGGCCATACCTTGAGTACTGCATACAGGTCTGGAGGCCTCATTTTAGGAAGTATGTAGATTTGCTTGAGCATGAACAGAGAAGGGCAACAAGACTGGTGAGTGGAATGAAAGGATCCTCTTACCAAGAGAGGCTTAAGTTCTGCAAACTGCAGCAGCTGAGACTAGTCACCTGCGAGGCGATCTGATTGAGGTATATAAGGCCTTGAATGGGTTGAGCACATTGAATTCTGATGGGATTCTTCCACTTGCTCAAATTACGAACCTAATGGAGCATAAATTCAAATTGAGGAAAGACAGTTGTAGAATAGATGTGCAGAAATGTGCCTTTAGCCAGCGGGTGGTTAATTGCTGGAACAAACTTCCATCTGTCGTTGTGGAAGTTGATAACTTAAATAAATTCAAGGAAGAACTGGACAAACTTTTAAAGGGAATGGTTATGTGAATTTTTTTTTTTTTTTTTTGGCTGATGCTACATAAGTTCATACGCTTGCTTTCTTGCATCACATGTCTCTATAACTATTAAGGGAAATTACGTAGAGTTCTGCGGAACGCAACCCTTACTTAAGTCGGGGAGTGACTGTATACTTAGATTTCAGGAAAGCTTTTGTCACTGTTCCACGTGAAAGGCTACTATACAAGTAGCCTTTCACGTGGAAGCTACTATACTACTGGAGAAGTGTGGCATTAGTGACTAGTTAGTGGCACTATTGATAAAGGGATGGTTGCCTGGCAGAAGACAAGTCGTCGTTATAAATGGGTACCACTCTTCTAGGGCTACTGCTAACAACAGCATCCCTCAAGATTCAGTGTTTGCCCCCCGTCACTGTTTTCTGTATTTATTAACAATACTGATGAAGTAATATCAAACACATTGCTTAAGTTTGCAGATGATACAAAGGTAATTAATGATAGTAATCAAGGTATGTTACTACAATAAGATCCAAAAAATTTAGGCAGATGGGCTGAGAAATAGCAATTGAAGTTTGACATTGACAAATGCTGTCTTGGAATACTGTACATGGGTAACAGTAATCCAAGAATAATATACCAATTGGATGGTATGTACACTCAAGGTGGTGGGGAACAAAAGAACGGATGTGATTGTAGAATCTGACATGAAGTTCTCTGAGTAGTGTGCTGCCAGGACAGCTCATGTGTTTCTGTCAACAATACACAGGAAATTTGGGAGCAGGGCCAAGGATGTGATTATCTTATTCTATAAAACAATGGTTAGGCTGCATCTTGAGTACTCCACATAGGTTTGTTTGTTTGTTATTTGGTTTTTAGGAGCATTAGCAACTAAGGCCATATTGCTCCGGGAATATGCGGTGGTCATTCCCTTGACCTTTCCGCATCCTCCGTATTTGGTGGTGACGGGCTCGAACCCCGGTCTAATCAAGAAGCGTGTGCTACGCAGTGCTGCTCCTTCCCACCTGGCTACGGAGACGCCGAATCCACATAGGTCTGGAAGCTTCATTGGTTAGTCTTTACAATCTGATACCCCTTTCGATTGATCGTTATGAGTAGCAGTGATTGACATGCCTAGCCCACTATGATTATTTTTAGTTATGGTGTTTATCCCCCCCCCGGCCGCTGTTTTAAAATTGGGAACTCATTTTCCGATTTTAAAATAGCGGCAAGGTGGATGGATAAACACCCTAAGACTAACCATAGTGGGCTAGACATGTCAATCATTGCTACTTGCAATGATTATTCAGAAGGGGTACCAGATTATAAAGACTAACCACCTCATTTTAAGGATGTGGAACTATTGGAATGGGTGCAGAAAAGAGCAACATGATTAGTCAAGGACACAAAAGACTTCAGTTCTTCAAATTGAAGTACTTGAAAACTAGGTAACTGCGAGGAGAGTACCAAAGTTTTTAAAGATTTGAATGGATTGAGTAAACTAAATGCTGATAGCATTTTTACTCTTAATCAGACAACCCACACACACACAAGGGGGGGGGGTTAAACTGAAAAAGGATGGTTGCAGGAGCAATGTGACAAAAATTTTTTATCAACCCAGAGTGTAATTCTGGTGTTTGAATGAATTTAAGGATGAATTAACTGTAACAATCCAATAATAAGAAATATCTGCAATGTGAGATGTCTGATGGTACAGAGATTTTAAAGCTCAATATATTTAGGACCAAGGCCCTATACTGTGAAAGAAGCTATAAAACATAATTATACAAGGGCACAGCCTCATTCTGCACATATCATTGAGCAAAATTGTGAATGCCATCATCACGTTGCCTCAGTATTGTACTATACACTTTAAATACAGAACAACTATTTATTTAAACGTATACCACTCCTCATACCATACTCGGGTTTCAAACCTTTATTGTAGTTAATATGTGAAAGATCTTAATTAATACAAAGCTACCGAAGAGCAGAAAATGGAAAGATTGAACCTACCTTCACTCATGCCCTCAATTTAAAAAAAAAAAGATGCTCATATGGCATGTGCAAGATACCCATTTTTGTTTTAATTATAAAAAATAAATTTTTAGCTTTTTTACTGAATTGAAAGTGATCTATTAATTATGATCTGCTAAACTCAATTAAAAATTACTGAATGAAAATAAATGAGACAAACCAATAATAATAAATTTTATCATATTTTGTAGTATTTTCAAGATCACCTATCCCTTGGAGTGGAACACAAATGTGTGGCATCTGGCAGACACATGAACATCTGTATTTATGTCAGTTGTTCATGTTCAGCCACTGAAACCAAAGCTCTATAATAAGATTAGACACCTGTTGCTGGAATCTCAGAGATGGAATGTGGGAATGGGAGTTGCCTAGAAGAAAGATAGACACTTTTGCTCACCTGTTAAGTATCTGTTAATTAAATGCCAAACAAAAATTCAATGTTTCATAATTCAGAGTATATCAAAATGAAAGTGGAAAATACTGTATTAAAAGTTAGAGAATATTTGTGGACAAAAGTAGTGCATGGGAGGATTTCATTTCATTTACAAATTTAAAAAATAACAAAAACTTTTAAAAAAGTAGCATGTCAGATGCCATTCTAGCATCAAAACGCTAGGAGAAAGTTGAAGAAAAGAAAAGGGCACTATATCTTAATTCCATCAACAATAAACCTCATAAATGCAATTAACTCAATCCCACAGCACCTTACTCTAGTTTCAACTTGAGTAAGGTGCTGTGGGTTTCAACTCAAGTTTCTGAGGTCCTATCATTTGGGTAGTAGGCACTGCAATTAAATAACCTAAAGACTCAGTGATGAGAAATATCCACAATAAGTGAGATACATGGTAGTACAGAAGTTTTAAAAGTTCAAAGGATTTACAACAAAAACTATGTGCTAAACTTGGTCTGTGCATCGCAATCAGAAAACTGCTACTAACTGCATTGATCTCATTTCGTGGAGGCCATCCACCTGCCTCAGTATTGCACTGCTCCAATGGAGAAGTATATTGCTATTCACAGTCTATATTTCCCGCCGATGAGAACTCACAAGAGTCAAAACCCAGAAATTACATACATCTTAATTAAATAAATAGCAATACATGTCTAAGTGAGAGCAGTATTAACATTTGAAGTGCATTGTGTAATTCTAGATTTTCAGCATTACTGTATTATACTTTCTTATATAATACAATCTCAATGATTATGGGTTTTTTAACTATTACTATATTAATATGCATTAATTAATAATCCCTAATACCATCAGTGTTAGATGAAAACATTAGTTTTCATAACAAGTTTTAGCATAATGATTAGCGGCACAGTACCAGCAACATGGCTGATTTCTTGTTTACTAAAAAAAGTGAAAAACAAGTAGCTATGGAACACACTGACCAACTACATAAATTTTTATAACGCAGTTGGATAATGTACAGACAGATTTAAATAATTCCGCTTGGAAAGTTATATAAATGAGCATATGCTTGAGGTATATTAATAAATATATACAAGTCATCAAATTTCCCTACCCCTATATTTGTAAACGAATACCGCACAAACGACCTCAGTGCCGCCATGTTTATCGCACTTGCAGCACCACTGAAATAATATACCATTATGTCAATATTGAAAAATTGACAAAGGATTGAATGTAGTTGGTTTACCAATGAAATTGGGCAACAGGATCGTTGCTCAAAATAATTTTACAGGAGGGCTGTGGTTATTGGTTAAACATAGCGCTGCGGCTATGAGGCAATTGCAAATTTCACGTATTCAAAGTTGGACGAAAACTAGTCTTCGGGAGGGAAAAACAAGAATGCACGTGCCATTTTATTGATATATTTTTACTTTAGAATTAGCCATCGCTTGTATCCGGTGGATATAATCAATGCTGTCCCCACATTCGAATCCCGGCAGTGAGCGAGGCTTTTATCGGTTTTTTTTCACAAGAAATCATGCAAAAGTGCAGAAGTTTCTCTTTTTACAAGGTGTCTGCAGGATTATATTTTCATTTAATCCTATTTTTCGGCCAGCATGTATATAATTATTCATCATCATCATCATCTGTCATCGTTCCGCTATTCCACGGGTCGTCGTATGAAGCCTCGCCACCATGCCCTATCCGTGTACTTCTCTCCTTCGTTGATTTCACTCCAATTTCCTCCTCTCGTAGTAACATCACTCTTTATCATGTCCTGCCACCTCATTCTTGGCTCCCCATTAATCTTTTGTCCCTTAAATGCAATTCAAACATTCTTCTTTGCAAGCGCATCGCGTTCATCCTGTTTACCGGTGAACTGTACAATAAAGATCTTATTTATTTATTTACAGGTCTGAACCATTTCATAATCATTACGCCTGGTATACCTTCATCTAGTGGCGTAGCTACCATGTACGCAGGCAAGGAAATTGCCTCCGGGCCCTTTAGGGGCCCGGCGTATTTGGTTGTCTCCTGTTTTTGCAATTTTCATTAATTAAGTAGGGGCCCGCACATGTTCTTTGCCTCCGGGCCCGAAAAAGGGTAGCGACGCTCTTGCCTTCATCAACACTGGGCCCAGCACTGAACTCTGAGGGGCTCCATTGATAACATTATTACACAAAGAGCAGTGTCCATTGATAACAATTCTCTGTCTTCTCCAACCCCATCATCTCTTGATCATTAATAATAACTTGCCCTTAATGCCACATTGCTTCAGCTTGTACAGCTGTCTATTTAGGTTCAACACTATACAAAAGTCTTTCTGAAATCCAAGCATATGATATCAAAATTATTTTTTCCATTCAGTTCATTGTTAGTACATCATGCTATTCAATCAGATTGACCACATAAGACCACCCTTATAAAATCTATGCTGTGACTACAGTATTCATGTAATTGCATTCCTGTCTATATACTACTCCATTACTACTTTAACCAGTAACACTATTATTTTTCCTGGAAGAGAGGTTAGGCTAACAGATCTATAATTACTCATGTCATAATATTTTTTCCCTTTTTTCAATTAATGATATATTCGCACATCTCCAGTCTCTAGGGACCTCTGAATTCAAGGATGAGGTGGCCTTGAAGGGTTAAAGGAATAGAAAACTATGAGGAAGTGAGAGCCAGAGTTAGCTGCGAGGGCACTAAACTCGAAGATAACAATCCAACACTGTGAGGAATATATCCCTACTTCCCCAGATATCCCATTCTTGAGAATTTAGGATTTATTATTATTATTATTATTATTATTATTATTATTAGCCATATGGTACAAGGAAGCCCGAGGCTTATGCTGCACCAGCCAAAAAAAAAAAAAAAAAAATTCCTGAACTGCCCAGAGAGAGAGAGAGAGAGAAATAAAAGGCAATCACCAAGGAAGAGAAGAATGGTGATATCCAGGTCAGGACCCTGGGTGTGCCAAGCCCATACTCACCAAATGTAAGCCCCCCCCCGTGGTGAGAAGTTCCACGGTATGGGTTAAACTAGTAGGGGTTTTAGGGGCATCAGCGACTAAGGCCATATTATAATAATAATAATAATAATATTTCTCCGTGTATACTGTCCGTAAATTGCGTGCGTTCAGTGGTCGATTTTCTGTGTGCTCATCCCAGTTTACAGGAGAAATATCATGTTATCCGTGTCTCGAACCTACTAATTCAGACAATTCGTGAAAAATGCCCGTAACAGTTCTTTACCCAATCGAAGGGTTTTCTCTCATAAGAGAGAAAACTAAATCCTGCCAACAGTCACCAGATCTCACGCTGGAAAAGCAGTAGAGTACAGCTGCTAACACAGGAAGTTGAATCCCACGACAGAAAGAAAGTGAGGCGTCGTCAGCATATCCACCCCAGGCGCAGAGCTCGCCTAGGTCAGCAAGAGGGAGCCAAGGAGCATTGGTTTCTAAATAGGAAAATCAAACAGAGCAGTGGTCTTCAGCGGATTCCACCTGGATGTAAAGACCATCCAGATCAGTACGAGTAGGTCAGAAGAGAAAGAAAGAGCAAACGAGCGATGTCCGACAACACAGTAATCAACGACGATAGCCATTGAATTCGGTCATCACATTCCATGCGTGTAGAAAAATTCATAATCTGCAGTTCCTAGAGGGAAAGAAAGTCAAGATTTGTGCCAAAAAACAGAAATTGTGACACAATTCATATGTCTTCAATCAAGAATAGATAGGGATCAGTCTGCCGAGTCCAGTTTTGTGAGATACTGCAGCACACCTAGGGGCAGATTGAGCACGTGTGGCTTCTAGACTGGAGTTACTGAGTTGTGAAGTTAGAGGTGAGACGTGTCAGAGAACTAGGAGGCTGTAGTAGTTGTCGCCAGGGTAAGCTGCCTTTGTCTTTCAGATCAGGACGCCATTTGAACAGTAATGTGGCAATGCTAGAAAAAAAAAAGGGGGGGGGGGGGTTGTAGGCCTATTTGTAAAGGCAAATGATCCCATCCTCAACCCAGATCATACGTCGAGATTATGTTCTCGACGTAGGATCTGTGGTTGAGAATGTGTTTAATGGGAATGAGTAATCCAGTAATGTTCATATATGTATGCATGTATATATTGTTTCAGCAGCACCCCGAACGTTAGTTCATCTCCATATTTAATAGGTGGTAGATGACTTCCATCAACCGGTGAAATACCACCACTTTGCTTATTGGAGTCTTGAAGTGGTGAAACCCATGTTTAGTCTCTAGAGCAAAGTTTCCGGCACCCCCCTCTCCCCATACTTCTCCTTCAACCCATGCACGGTACTAAGTACTATAGGTTTTGATACCTTTCGTGTTTGGGGTTTCATAAAAAAAAAAAAAAAAAAAAAAATATCATTTTACTGTACAGATACAAAGCCCAGCAAAATGCCTGGCAAGTGAGTTTTGTAAGGGCAAAATGTCTGTCTCCGCGATAGCACAGTGGTATCCCACCGTCCAATCCACATCGGGTAGAAAAGGACGGGTTCGAATCTCGTCGATGGCGCGAGAAACTTTAATAGATTTTTTTTTCCTCCGTGGATGAGTTAGGCGGTCCCAGGGGTGGATAGCACGGTTCCTCCCCCGGCAACTCGGGTTTTTGGCACGAGCTGTTGGAAGGACTACAGAGAAGGCCAACAATATTAGTGAATAGAACAAAGGGTTACTCTAATGAAGAAAGGCTTAAGTTGTGCAAATTACAGTGTCTGGAGACTAGACACCTGTGAGGTAATCTGATTGAGGTGTACAAAGCTTTGAATGGTTTGAGAATGCTCAGTGCTGATGGAATTCTTCCTCTTGCTCACATTAAGAACCTGAGGGGGCACAGTTTCAAATTGAGGAAAGATAGTTGTAGAAAAGATGTGCAGAATAGCCAGCAAGTAGTTGATTGGTGGAACAGGCTTTTATCCTTTGTTGTGGAAGTTGATAGCCTAAATAAATTTAAGGCTGAGCTGGACAGGTACTTGGAACGAACGGAGGGATGAAATAGGAGCGTGTTTTTTTTTTTTTTTTTTTTTGGCTGATGCTGCATAAGCTTGCTTTCTTGCATCATATGCCTCTACTAATCCTAATGCTAATTTTCGTACAGCTAAACAGGCAATAGCTGCTTCTACAGGGATGGGATACACTTAAATGGAAAAGGTGCAACAATATTTGCTGATGGTATCAAAACAGTGTAAGTTGATTCGGAAAACTGCTAGCTTGGAGTGGGGGATACACTGAATAATAGATTAACACTATTTTTTTTTTTTTTTTGGCTGATGCTGCATAAGCTCATACACTTGCTTTCTTGCATCACATGCCACTGCTACTACTAGCCGCTGGCAGAGATTAGCATTAGCATTAGTAGAGGCATATGATGCAAGAAAGCATGCTTAGGCAGCATCAGGCAAAAAAAAAAACCTTCCCCTTTCACCCCTCCATTCGTTCAAAATGCCTATCCAGCTCAGCCTTAAATTTATTTAGACTATCAACTTCCAAAACAAAAGATGGAAGTCTGTTCCACAAATCAACTACAAGCTGACTAAAGACAAATTTCCGCACATCTATTGTACAACTGTCATCCCTGAATTTGAAATTGCGCCCCCTCCGGTTCTTAATCTGAGATTGACGAAGAATCCCATTAGCATTCAGCTTGCTCAACCCATTCAAGCCTCATACACCTCAATCACATCACTTTGCAGGAGCCTACTCTCCAGGCGCTGCAATTTGCAGAAGCTTCTCTTGGTAAGAGTACTCCTTTCTTCCCCTCACCAATCTTCTTGCCCTTATTTGTACTCGTTCTAGCAACTCTACATTCTTCCTAAAATGAGGCCTACAGAACTGTACATAGTACTCTAGGTGTGGCCTGACCATTGTCTTGTATAACGGGATAATCACGTCTCTGTCCCTGCTAGCAAAATTCCTATATATCATTGACAAGACTCCATGACCTGCCCTGGCACCTGTCTACACTGTTCAGCGAACTTCATATTTGAAGGCAAAATTAAAGTGATTCTTCCACTGCTTCTATTAGAATGAGCAGCAGCCTGGAAAAGATGTGCAGGGGATTTCAGAGACTGCTGGGAGTCATTGCAGAACAAGTAAATACATGGGCTGTGTTAGGGTAGCTAAGAATGGGAACAGGTGCATGTATACTTGCGTGTACACAAATGCTAGGAGTTGGGTAATAAATTTGATGAATTTTAGGTGTTGGTCAAAACATCAAAGGCAGATATTGTTGGGAAATCAGAGACGTGGTATCACAAAGATATAAGGAATACAGAACTGGAATGTGGGGAGTACAATGGGGTCAGGGAGGATAGGAAGGGAAGAGGGGTTATGCTATTAGTTAAGAAAAACAAAATCCAAAGAAGTACAGCCAGTCGACATGGCTGGACAGTGCAGTGTGGCGTCAGTTTTATGTGACATAAGCACTGGGAAAGCAAAATTGAGAGTAGGAGAGTCTTACAGGCCTAATGATTCTGAGGAGAACAATTGTACAGAGACATAGAGTGAGCCAGTACATCAGATTGTCTTATAATGTTGGTCAAAACATCAAAGGCAGATATTGTTGGGAAATCAGAGACGTGGTATCACAAAGATATAAGGAATACAGAACTGGAATGTGGGGAGTACAATGGGGTCAGGGAGGATAGGAAGGGAAGAGGGGTTATGCTATTAGTTAAGAAAAACAAAATCCAAAGAAGTACAGCCAGTCGACATGGCTGGACAGTGCAGTGTGGCGTCAGTTTTATGTGACATAAGCACTGGGAAAGCAAAATTGAGAGTAGGAGAGTCTTACAGGCCTAATGATTCTGAGGAGAACAATTGTACAGAGACATAGAGTGAGCCAGTACATCAGATTGTCTTATAATGGGAGATTTTAATTTCCAACTATTGACTGGAATTTGTGGGTTGGTCATTCACACACCAGCAAGGTTTCTGTGGATTTATTGGATGATTGTTTTTTAAAACAGTATGATCGGCAGGCAACCAGAGAGAGTAATACCCTTGATCTGATTATCAGTAGTGATTCTTCATGCATTAAGGAACCACTTGATATCGATGGTTCGACTGTTGATGATCCTGCTCAGATAGCAAACAAACTGAATGAGTATTTTGTATCTACAAGTTATCAAATTGTAGCAGGATGCTTAATCATTTTGTAATAACTGAGAGCAAAGTGGAGGAGAAATTGTTGAAGATAAACATAAGAAAGGCACCTGGGGTCCATGGGATCTATCCAGTTATATTAAAGGAGGCGAAAAGCAACTAAGCAAACCCTTAGCCATAATTATGAGAGCATCCTTGGACTCAGGGGAGGTCCACACGGACTGGAGATGTGCAAATCTATCCCCAATTCACAAAGGGGGATCGAAGGGTGACATGAGTAATTGCAGACCAGTTAGATTAACTTCTGTTCCGGGTAAAATAATGGAGTCACTGGTTAAAGATGCATTGCTGGATCATCAGGACAAGCCTGCAGCAATAATTCAGACACAGCATGGGTTTGTTAAGGGAAAGTCTTGTCTGACAAATTTGATACGATATTATGATGTGGTTACAAAGGAACTGGATGCAAAAAATAATTTTGATACCATACATTTTGATTTCAGGAAAGCTTTTCACACTGTTGCGCATGGAAGACTAGTGTATAAACTAGAGCAGAATGGTATAAAGGGTAAGTTGCTACAAAGGATAAAAGGATGGTTGAGTGGGAGAAGACAGAGGGTGGTAATCAAGGGGTGCTACTCTTCGTCGATTAATGTTATTAATGGAGTCCCACAGGGTTCGCTGTTGGGTCCACTGTTGTTTTGTATATTTATCAATGACATTGATGAAGGTATATTAGGCTTATTGTCGAAGTTTGCAGATGATACAAAGGTTGGCAGTTTTGTTAATGACAGTGTACTATTGCAACAGGATCTAGAAAATTTGGGCAGATGGGCTAAGAAGTGGCAACTGAAGTTTAACCTTGACAAATGCAAAGTACTGCGTATGGGTAGAAGTAACCCCAGAGAAACGTACCAACTGTGTGGTACTACACTTAAAGTGGTAGAAAATGAAAAAGACGTGGGAGTAATTGTGCAGGTTATGGGGTTTTGTCAAAAGGAGATGATTGTTCCTCTGTACAAGGGAATGGTCAGGCCACGCTTTGAGTACTGCGTACAGGTCTGGAAGCCTCATTTCAGGAAGGATGTAGATTGGCTTGAGCGTGTACAGAGAAGGCCAACAAGATTGATGAGGGAAATGAAGGGGTCCTCTTACCAAGAGAGGCTTAAGTTCTGCAAATTGCAGTGGCTGCAGACTAGGCACCTGGCGGTGATCTGATTGAGGTGTATAAGGCCTTGAATGGGTTGAACACGCTGAATTCTGATGGGATACTTCCACTTGTTCAGATTACGAACCTAACAGGGCATATACGCAAATTAAGAAAAGACAGATGTAGAATAGATGTGCGGAAATTTGCCTATAGCCAGCGAGTGGTTAATTGCTGGAACAAACTTCCATCTGTCGTTGTGGAAGTTGAGTTTGAATAAATTTAAGGAGGAACTGGATAGGTGTTTGGAGGGAATGGTGTGTTTTTTTTTTTTTTTGTTTTTTTTTTGGCTGATGCTGCATAAGCTCATACACCTGCTTTCTTGCATTACATGCCACCACTACTACATGCAGATAAAGGAAACATTAGGTGGCAGTAATCACAGCCATCTAATGGTGCTTAAGTGGGATTTCCTCAAAGAAATAACTACCATCAGGTGTAGAGGGAAGGATTTTTGCTTTCTTAAAGGTGACTACGATGGTCTGAGACAGTATTTAAATTCTATACGGTGGGACCAATTGATGATGTTACAAATAGCAAATTCAAAATGAGAATCATTAAAAGAATTAATCTTGGAAGATACTAGGCTTTTCAAACCAACTAAAAAAATATTGTTCAAGGCTTAGGCCTAAATAGATGTCAGATGAACTAATGAGACGTGTAGCGGAGAATAAAAATGCATGGGATACATACACTGTGCTGCCACTTTATTAGGTACACGCGTGCTGTGCACACAAATGGTTTGTCCCACAACGTTGCAAATCACATGACCACAGTTGTGGATATAAATGCAGCAGAACAACCTTTCTAGTATCAGTTAAGCGTATAAACCGTAGCAAGAATGGGGAAAAGAAATGATCTAACGGAATTCGAACGTGGCATGGTAGTAGGTGCAAGACATGCTGGACAAAGCATCTCTGAAACGGCAGTCCTCCTGAACATTTCATGCACCACACTTTCAAGGGTGTATCGCTTGTTGATGAGAGAAGTCAGAGGATGGCTAGAATTATGCAAGCAAACAGACATGTGGACATGTGTTTTTGTAATGGGCGGCACCTAGAACGTCAGTTCATCTCCGCCTCGTATCTCTGTGAAGAACAGTACCACTGTAGAAGGGCCAGAAATAAGTAGTGTATGTTTTGTTCTGTTGTTGTGTCTGACCACTATGTCAGACACAACAACAGAAGCAAACAGACATCTTTTTTTTCCATTTATTTGTACACACAATTCTTTACATTTTATATACAAGAACTTACAGAGAAGATATATATACAATTTTATATACATTAGCATTATCATTCTCATTATACTTATATATATACTATATTATATATGAACACGTGTGTGTGTGTGTGTGTGTTTTACCTGTATCAAGGGTGGCTCCTAGGCCTTAGCCCATCTCCACCTTGCACGTCTGTGGTGGTGCAGAAACTCAGCAAGCTTTTAATCGCTTGTGTATGTCCACCTTGCCACCAGGGAGCAGCCAACACCCAGGAAGCCGCTGCCTGCCCCCAGGCACAAGCAGCCAAGCCTGGGTCTACTATTTCCTTTAGTGCCGTGGGCACAAATCCCACACCCACCGGAGATAGTGCAATACCGGTGGGTGCCAACAATCCCGTCCCCAGGTTGCCCAAACCTGGAAACCAGCAAAAAAAGCAAACAGACAGGCCACTATGTCGCACATCACTTCAGAATACAACCTTGGTGTGCCTAACAAAATATCACAACGGATCACGTAGTCGCACTTTGTCGCGAATAGGCTAAAACAGCCCAGGGCCACATCGCGTATCTTTGTTCTCAATGAAGAACAGGAGAGCACGCCTCTTTTGGGCACAGCAACAGCAACACTGGACTATCGACGGATTGGAAAACTTATTTGGTCTGACGATTCGAAGTTCCTGGTGCATCATGTTGATGGAAGGCTGATTTTTGGCGAAAGCAACATGAATCCATGGTCCCGTCATGTCTGACGACTACTGTGCAATGTGGTGGGGCAGTTTTTTGGGAAATGTTTTCTTGGCATATGTTGGGTCCATTGATACCCATAGATTCACGTCTGAATGCCACATCGTACCAAAAAAATCGTTGCTGACCAAGTGCATCCGTTCATGTTGACAGTTTATCCTCAGTCAGATGGTTACTTCCAGCAGGATAATGCTCCAGTGCACAAAGCTGAATCACAATGGAACGGTTCCAGAAACATGACAATGATTTTTCTTTGCTGCAGTGTCCTGCTCAGTCCATGGATCTCAATCTTATTGAACATCTTTGGGAAGAGATGGAAAGGGCTCTTTGCTGCAGGCCTACACCTCCGTTGAATCTCAAGGAACTGCGTGACAGTCATGTCTGCATGATACTCCATTACTGCATAACGTTTTCAGCATCTTGTTTAATGCATGCCTAGATGAATTCTGGCAGTTTTGAAGGCTAAAGGAGGCTCAACACGATACTAGGTAGGTGTACCTAATAAAGCGTATAAATTAACAGGTGACACTGAAGTTTATTATAGATATAAGCTGTTCTGTAGCCAAGTCACAAAGAAGGTTAAGCAGGCAAAGGCAGATTCCCACACATCTTTGGCAAAAACAGCAGAGTTCTTATTTATGTAAACTCTAGAAGGAAGAGGATGAATCAGATTGTCCACTTGATATTGATGGTTCCACTGTTGATGATCCTGCTCAGGTAGCTAACAAACTAAATGAATATTTTGCATCGACATTCACACATGAGCAGTTATTCAGGGAGGGGAATTCCAGAGGTGAATTGAACTCTGGCATTCAGCTGGATAATTTTGTAATTACTGAGAGTAAAGTGGAGGAGAAATTGTTGAAGATAAAAATAAGGCACTTGGGGTGAATGGAATCAATCCAGTTATATTAAAGGAGGCAGCAAAGGAACTAAGCAAACCCTTAGCCATAATTATGAGAGCATCCTTGGACACAGGGGTGCTACCCATGGACTGGATATGTGCAAATGTAACCCCAATCCACAAATGAGGATCAAAGGGAGACACAGGTAATTACAGACCTGTTAGATTAACTTCTGTTCCAGGGAAATAAATGGAGGTACTGGTTAAAGAAGCATTGCAGGATCATCTAGACAAGACTTCAGTTATAGTCGGACACAGCATAGTTTTGTTAAGGGGAAGTCTTGTCTGATCAATTTGATTGGATACTATGATGTCACAAAGGAACTGGATGCAAAGAATATTTTGATATATTTTTGGATCTTAGAAAGGCTTTTGATACTGTCGCAAAAGGAAGACTGCTGCACAAATTGGAGCAGTATGGCATTGTAGGCAAATTGCTGTTATGGATAAAGGAATGGTTGAGTGGGAGAAGACGGAGTGGTAATCAATGGACACTGCTCTTTGTGGACTGTTATTAGTTGAGTCCCCCAGGGTTCGGTGTTGGCTCCATTATTGTTTTCCATATTCATTAATGATGGTATATCAGGCTTAACATTCAAGTTTGCAGAGCATACGAAGGTCGGCAGGGTTTGTTAATGTCACTAATGACAGTATGCTGCTGCAATAGGATCTAGAAAAGTTGAGATGGGCTGAAAGGTGGCAACTGAAGTTTAGCATTGACAAATGTAAAATACTGCATATGGGAAGCGGTAACCCCAGAGTAATGTATGAAGTGTGTTGTACTTCACTGACAGTGATAGAGAGTGAAAAGGACCTGGGGATAATTGCGCAGGCAGATATGAAGTTTTCTGAGCAGTGCAGATGGGCTGCCAGAGCAGGACATGGAGTTTTATCAATGAAATATAGGAATTTTGCTAGCAGAGATAAGCAGGTGATTATCCCCTTGATAAACCAATGGTCATGCCACAACTTCAATACTATTTACAGGTCTGGAGGCCTCATTTTAAGAAAGATGTAGAGCCATTGGAATGAGTACAGAGAAGGACAAGATTAGTGAATGGAACCAAGGGTGGCTCTTACAAAGAAAGGCTTAAGTTTTGCAAATTAGTGTCTGGAGTCTAGGCACCGGCGAGGTGATCTGATTGAGTTGTATAAAGCCTTGAATGGTTTTTTTGAGCATGCTCAATGCTGATGGGGTTCTTCCTCTTGCTCAGAATAATTGCCTGAGAGGACATAAATTGAAATCGAGGAAAACAGTTGTAGGATTAATATGCGAAAGTTTGCCTTTAGCCAGTGGGTGGCTGATTGCTGGAACAAACCTCCATCTGTCATTGTAGAAGTTGATAGCTTAAACAGATTCAAGGCACAACTAGACAAAGATTTGGAGGAAGTGGATGAGTGAAATGAGAAAGGTTGTGTGTGTTTTTTTTTGGCTGATGCTATATAAGCTTGCTTTCCTGCGTCATGTGCCCTTGCTAATGCTAATTTGAATACTTCTTTATATGTACATAAGTTAACATATTTTATATAATTATAGGTTCTAAAGAATTCAAAAGTGGAATAAAAAGAAAAAACACGTTACTTTAACTATTATTAATAAGTTCAAAGTGATAGAGCAACCTGAAAATGGCATTCTTGAGGGGGGAAAAAAAAAAAAATGCTGAAGAATTTGGTATTGGACAACACTGTACGTGATATTGAAAAGCAAAAGAAATCTATAAATGTATTTGCTTTAAAATTCTATGTGGAGAGTAATAAAAGCAGGGTATCAAAGAGACAGACATCAAAAAAGCCAAAAGAACTGCTGCCTGAAGAAACTGTATTAATTAAATGGTATTCACATAACGATTAAGGGGTGTTGGCGTACACTGCCAGCGGCATCTGATTAATTTATAAAAAGACAATACATTTATCCCTCAATAGGTGGATAAATGTATTGTCTTTTTATCGTTTTTAAATAATGGCTCTACATGATATTTTTTTATTTCTTTTCATCAGCAGTACTTATAGTTTAGTTATTAAATTTTCCATTTATTTGTGTTCAAAAAGTTTCTGTTCTTTTAAGGTTATCTTTTGTTTCACTAATCCGGATGACCTCTCCCCCCAATTAATCCGAATTAGAGAGTGTTTACTGTACACAGTAACTGAACAAGAACATGTAACTAATTAGTGATAACAAAATTATATGCAACAAGCTATTTTGTCTAGACATGGGCAATGAGCATAAAAGGTAATTATGCATACAGATAGAGCCCTAAAAGTTTATAGGACCATAAAAATTTAGTTCACAAATCTAAATATGTATATACACTGTGCTGCCACTTTATTAGGTATGCTTCTGCTGTGCACACAAATGGTTTGTCCCACAACATTGCAAGTCACATGACCACAGCTGTGGATATAAATGCAGCAGAACCTTACAATTTATTTAGTTAAGCATACAAACCGTACCAAGAATGGGGAAAAGGAGTGATCTAACAGACTTCAAAAGTGGCATGGTAGTAGGTGCAAAATGTGCTGGACAAAGCATCTCTAAATTGGCAGTTCTCCTGAACTTTTCAGGCACCAGTTTCAGGGGTGTGTCGAGAATGGTGCAACGAACAGAAAACATCCTCTCAACGGCACTCTTGTGGAAGAAAATCACTTGTTGATGAGAGGTCAGAGGATGGCTAGAATTGTGCAAGCAGACAGACAGGCCACAATGTCGCACATCACATTACAATACAACCTTGGTGCATAGATCAAAATATTGCAACGGATACTAGTTGCACTTTGTTGCAAATGGGCTACAACTGACGGCCACATCACGTACCTTTGTTAAGAATGAAGAACAAGAGAGCACACCTACTGTGGGCACAGTAACATCAGCACTGGACTATCAAGGATTGTAAAACAATTGCTTGGTCTGACAAGTCGAAGTTCCTAATGCATCATGTTGATGGAAGGCTGGCAGAATTTGGCAAAAACAACATGAATCCATGGACCTGTCATGTCTGACGACTGCTGTGGCGGGGACAGTGTTATAGTGAGAGGAATGTTTTTCTGGCACACGTTGGGTCCATTGATACCCATAGATTGACGTCTGAATGCCACATTGTACCTAAACATCCTTACTGACCAAGTTCATCTGTTTATGTTGACAGTTTATCCTTAGCCAGATGGTTACTTCCAGCAGGATAATGCGCTTGAGTTTTTAGCAATAGGTGGCAGAGAATATTCCATGCTAGCATAAAATGCTCTTTTTTTTCACTCACATCAGTTAATGGTTTGGTTAAGCTATCAGTTTAAGGCTGTGCTATCTGCAGGGAAGGTAATGGCAACTGTTTTCTGGGTATGTCATGGTTTTCTTCTTATGTTTGCTGCAGCTTGGAGATACAACAACTGTTGGCACCTGAAAGAATTCAAAACTCAGTACAAAGAAAACAGATAAGGCCATTAAGTACTGCTGTTGCATTATAGTGCAATGTCACATACAAAGAATGCAACCCAAGAGCCCATTAATTAATGATTTGTGGTAGGAATTTCTTGATATCTTGCCAATTATTTCATATACGTTTTAGAGGTATAGATCATGAAAATATAGTATGAAGGGAAATTAATGGCACTTGAAGTGAAATGCATCAGAAAAATCAAAAAATTAACCTCTTAGAATCAAAAGCAAATGAAAGTGAGTGGTGAACCATAAGGAGTTAACTGCAGATGTAATAAATGCAAGGGCAATCATAACTGTTATTCTAATACCGTGCATAGAATGGGTTCTGACATCAAACAAGATGTTTACTGGAAGAGTGGCATGATTAACAAGCCAAGAGAGTCCAAGAAGATGATGAATAGATAATATTAATTTCTATTTATTAATAAATACACTTAGAGAATTATACAGTGTGAGCCAAAATTTCCAGGGCTGTACATATTTGGGTTAAACCAAGGCTTTGCTGGAATTTCTTGATTTGAGACTGAATTCGGTATCAAGTGAAATTCTGTTGATTTTGGAAACATCACCAAAATTCCTTGGGGAACAAGAAGTTAGAGGAATCCCAGTCCTGCACATAGCTGAAAAGAAAGCACAACTTTGTGACACCCTCACATATGTTCAAATCTTCTGTTAAAATGCACCAGCATGTGCTAAGCTTAATATCCCAGCCACATCTTAAGAATATGTCTTGGTCTTTATGGATTTGATGCATTTTTCATTTGTGTCCTCCCATGCTATTATCTCTGAAAGCTGCTTTCAGCATTTCATGAGTCTGAAGCTGATTTTCCAAGTTTAATGCAACTCTTTGCTCCTTCACATCAGCCCTTACACTATATTTTCAGAATGCACTGAACATACATGCTCCCGGTAGCTACACATAAAGTGGCATGCTATAATGGAGAAACTCATATGAAGCAATACAACAGTACAGTTCAAAGCTGTACCGAGTACCATTTGCACTCCTAGCTGCAAGGTCTGAGAATTTCTGGCTCATACTCTGTATAACACAAAAATTCAGATAGAAAAAGCTAAAGGAGACCTGACCTGTTTTAGGATGGGTTAATACAGAAGAGTTTCTCACAATGTTATTTATTTAAAATGAACAAATGGAGACTGTTTTTAATTGTCAGTGATTCCCATCCTGTGTGACAGTCTCATCCTACAATGACTATTTCTACAAAAATGTTTAGCCAGTGAAAATGCATTAATTCATCAGCATTCCTAGCAGACTAGTGATCTGGAAATTACATACATTTAAATGAATGACTTTTGCGCCATTATATAACAATCAATTAAACAAGTTTTTTCAAACCTTTGTCTAGTAGTTACAATTCCAACTACTAGCTAATACTCCCATGAGCCAGTCTAATATTACATGTCAGGCTCAAACTCACATTTCATGTACGCATGATACTACTGCTACTAGTATTCTTTTTCATATACACATTCTATATGATGTAGATTTAAGCCACTGACAGTCTTGTTGGCTGAGTGGGAAACAAAATATGAATAAAAATTACATCAGTTTGTTAAAATAAAAACACAAGATTTTGTTTGTTCTTTTTATTTCAAATAAATTCTCCAAATTCAAAATATTTATTACAGAAACAAATCTGTTTACAAACATTCCATATAATTGCACTTTATGGGAGGGAAAACTGTTTGTTTTATACAAATAGAACATAAAATTGATATTGGCTGACTATATACTAATTAAAAACTTGCCAAATTAAGAAAAAATAAAATTTTAACTTAGGTAATAAAAAGAAACATTCTAGCAACAAAAGGTATTTTATAGGTTGACCTTGTATTTATACATCCCAACAGAAAATCATGAGATATGAATAAAAAAACTTCCTAAAAACCTAATTGTATGCATTACATTCTAAATTTGATGACAATGGTTCTCTAATCAACACAGATTGCCAGAGAAAGCAAAGGACTAATCTGATACACAAATTGCTTCTCTATACCATGTTGCATACAAGCTACTTTCACAACTATACATTCATACAAAAAAAAAGGTAACTTCAAATTTTATCTTTATCAAGATCAAATTTGAAGACATATTACTTCCATAGTCTTTGAAATTAAGATAAAATAACTTTTGATGGCAAATTTGTTCAATCTACTATTTCTTATTCTTGAATTCATGTGAATATTATGTTCAGTGTGGGAGTTATATAAAATGTACCAATTCAAGTAAAATAATAATAAACCTTTTATTTCTCACTGAAAGAATAGATCAATTCACACTGATGAAATAAATTAGTGATGGCATTTAGCCAAAAAAGAAGCATCAAATCAGTGATTAATTCAAATGAAGTGAAGAACTTGAAACAGTCGGTATCACCAATTTACAAAATGCTACAATGAAATGATAATGATTTTGTATTTAACCATGGAGAGACAGACCCATGCGTCGAGTGAATTTAAAAATGAAATAAATATCTATTAGAGAGCCACCAATATCAATTTTAGTATTCCTCAAGTACTGGTATCATTGATTGCATGAGAACTGGAGGAGTATAAAAAAAAAAAAAAAAAAAGAAATAACAGGTCTACTCTTACTTTTGGTGCCCTTTATATTGAGCACATCTGGCTTGCATAAGTGCAATTAACATGTGCTTGCTAGCATTGCCCAATCCGGTGCAAAAAACTGGTTTAGCTACCTTAAACTCGAGAAGCACATTACATGGAGTACTATTAAGTAAGAAAGTTTCACGAAGACACTTTGCCTCACGAAGTATTTAATTACTTTATTGATATGTAAAGAACAATTGATACACTGGACACCAAAGAGTCCCAATAACTAAATAAAATTGGTTACGTTTCAAATTTCTATGTTTAAATCCATTTTCCAGCCTGAATTTTTGAGTTATAAAATTATGTACAAAGAGAAGTTAACAAAGGTTGTCAATACATGATATGAACTCAACTTTATAGTTAAACTGTTTTGACTGAATAGTTTTAAATTAAAATTCTGAATTATCCTTAATTCACTAGGTCATATCTACTCCACTATACAGGGTACAGATGCCTATAAAATATATATTTCCGACTGGTCAGTCTAACTTCAGCAGTAAAGAAAATCACGGAGGAAATGATCAAGGGTGTAATTCAGGATCATTTAGATAGAAATGGAATTCTGAAGGATACACGGCATGATTTTATAAAGGCAAAATCATGTTTAAAGAATCTGGTTAGCTATTTTGACAGGGTCACTATCAAAATTGTTTATTTAAATTTCAGCAAAGCATTTGACTCAATCACACATAAGCAGTTACTTTATATGCTGAATGGGTTGAAATCACAGGGAAAATCTATAGTGGATAGCAGGATGGCTTCAGGGCAGAAGGAAGAGGGTTGTGATATATGGTTATTCTTCAGATTGGGTTAATGCAAGAAGTGGGGGTTCCCCAAGGATCAGTATTAGGACAACTGTTGTTTTTGATTTTCTTAAATGGCATTGAAGAAGGAATAGAGGGCATGATGACTAAATTTGCAGATGATGTAAGGCTCAGTAGAATAGTTAATGATCACTGACAAAGCAGAGCTTCTTTAGAGTGGCCTAGATAGACTTAGGAGATGGTCAGAAAAAAATGGCAGCTATGATTTAATTCAGAAAAATGCAAGGTCTTACACCTGGGGAACAGCAATCCCAAAATAACTTATACACTTGGAGTTGAACTAAAGTCAGTAGTGGAAGAAAGACATTTGGGAGTTACAACACTGCCAGACATGAAGTTCTTCGAGCATTATAAACAGGTTGCAAGGAAGGCCCATGGCGTCCTATCAATGATTTATCGTACATTTTCCAGTAGAGATAAGGATGTCATAATCCCATTACATAAGGATAATGTTAGACCAGACTTGGAATACTGTTTCAAGTATGGAGACTGAACCTAAAGAAAGACATTGTTCTTCATGAAAGGGTCCAAAGATGGGTAACTCGCCTGGCGAGATCAGCAAAAGGCTGTCTATATGAGGAAAGACTTCGAATATGTCAGTTGCACAGCTTGGAAACTAGGCACCTTAGAGGAGACTTGCAGTATTTAAGGCTCTGAGAGGCAAAAGTAAAATGAATGAGGGCAAAATTTTCATGGTTATAAATGATTCTAGAACTAGGTACCATAAATTCAAGTTATGGGGGGGGAAGACATTGTTCTTCATGAAAGGGTCCAAAGATGGGTAACTCGCCTGGCGAGATCAGCAAAAGGCTGTCTATATGAGGAAAGACTTCGAATATGTCAGTTGCACAGCTTGGAAACTAGGCACCTTAGAGGAGACTTGCAGTATTTAAGGCTCTGAGAGGCAAAAGTAAAATGAATGAGGGCAAAATTTTCACGGTTATAAATGATTCTAGAACTAGGTACCATAAATTCAAGTTATGGGGGGGGGGGAGAGAGATGTTTAGACTGGATTATAGGAAGTTTTATTTTAGTCAAGGAATTATAAATTACTGGAATAAGTTACCTACATGGGTAGTTGAGGCTGACAGTTTGGAAAAATTCAAAGGTCAGGGGAGGGGGGGAATGCATAGGTTGTCTATTTCCTTTTCTTTTATTATTTATTCATTTTATTTAATTTTATTATTATTATTATTTTACTTTTTTTTTTTTTTTTTTTTGGCTGGTGTAGCATAAGCCTTAGGCTTCCTTGCACTACATGGCCAATACTAATACTATATACTGCCCTACAATTAATATCTCAACACCCTTCTGTTGATAGCTGGTCATATCCTACCCAAGCACCACACGTCAGATAAACTATAAATATGTTTGCAGACCTTTAAGGAGACAGTAGTGCAACTGTGAATTCAAGACGAGATGATTAGCAGACTTCCATGATAATAGGGTGCCAAATAAGACTTCCTTGATAATAGGATGCCGCATAGCAGTCAGTCTGTATGAGACATTTCAACAGCAGTGTAGATCCCTAGGTCAAAAACTGGTGATGTGATCTGCAAATGGAAGCGTACTAGTGCTGAGACTGTCATGAAACAACTCAGAAAACTGCCAAAGCTTATGACATGACAGGTGAACCCTGCAAAGAATCATCCACTCAGAATGCAGATCGACATTGTCATTGCATAAACAAGCCTTTACTGGGTGACTGGGATATGTCAGCAGCACTAGTACAATGTGCAGGACACTGAGAGCTACAGGTTATCATGGTTGTGCAGCCATCCACAAACTGCTAATCATCATGATGCCAGATGCCATCTAGTTTGACGTAAGGACTGTCGTTCTTGTACTGCAAACCAATGAAAGTGTGCTTTGGAGTGACAAGCCATGGTACATGTCAAGACCATCAGACATAGTCTACTAGTCTGATGGTCTTGACTGTGTGTGTGTGTGTGTGTGTGGTGGATGCCTGGAGAAAGCTAACTGCCAGTTAACATCCCAACAATGAAGTTTGGTGGAAGCAGATTGATAGACTGGGGCTGTTTTTTATGGTTTGGCCTAGGACCATCGGTTGTTTTGGACAAAACCATGAATGCTGAGGCATATCTGGACATCCTGGAAAACTGGACAATAATGTGTTATCTATGTTGTGGCAGCACACAGGGATGGTCCATACCTGCATCAGCAGGACAATGTCTTACTGCATGGCTTGTGATGAACAGGCTGAGGAATAGCTGGACTGGCCAGCCCAGAGCCCTAACCTGAACCTACAGAGACCCTTTGGGATGAACTGGATTGTTGGGCATATGTGAGAGACTGCTCAAAAAAACAGAGTTAAACTGATTTCTGCTTTGAAGGCTGAATGGCAGAAAATATCAGAGGATATTAAAAAAAAAAAACTAGCAGAGACTACAGGCTCTCATAAAGGCTAGTTTTCAGCAACTATCATTAGTTTTCCTATAAATAAAAGTTATTTACAGACAGATATGCAGGTGTCCAGATATTAATGGTAGGGCAGTGTATTGCATGCATATAATATATCACATCTCTACAACCTGTCTAATAAAAGTAGATGTGACTTGTGAATTAAGAATAATTCAGAATTTCAAACTCTGTTTAATCAAAAATAATTTAACTAAAAAGTTGAGTTTATGTCATGTATTGTCAAATCCAAGACCCACAGAAGAATTTAAACACAGAAATTTTAAGTGTAGTCAATTTTAGTGTTAGTATCGCTAGTGTAAAATAAAAGAAAGCAAGCTTATACAGCATTAGCAAAAAAAAAAAAACCAAAAAAAAAAAAAACCCTGCCATTTCCTTCACTATCTGTATAGCCCCTCTAATAGTTACACAAATTTTTGCACATCTATCCAGCAACCACCATTCCTTAATTTAAATTTATGCTCCCTCATGTGTGGTGTCTGAGCAACAATGCCACTGGCATTTAGCCTACTCAACCCATTCAAAGCCTTCCACACTTCCATCAGATATCCTAGCAGGTGGCTAGTTTCCAGATGCTGCATTTTGCAGAACTGAAGCCTTTCTCAGCAAGAGTACTCCTTTGTTCTCCTCACTAATCTCATTGTCCTTCTCTGCACGTGTTCAAAAAGATCCACATCCTTCCTACAATGAGATTTACAGGCCTGTATGCAGTACTCAAGATGTTCATGTGGCCTAACTATTGCTTTATACAACTGGATAATCACCTCCTTATCCCAGTTGGAAAAATTCCTGTATATCACTGAAAAAAAGCCCATGAAGTGTCCTAGCAGCCTGTTTGCACTCTTCAGATCTTTTTGTCTGACTGCATAATTATTCCCAGATCTTTCTTGTTCTCCACTACCCTCAATAATATTCCAAGTGTGTTAACCCACAGTTGGAATATTATTCTGGGATTAATGCTGCCCATATGCAGCACCTTCCATTTGTTAACGTTAAACTTCAATAGTCACTTCTCATCTGATCTACCTAATTTTTCTAGATGTTTCTGAAGATTACTGTAATTAACCACACTGCCGATGTTTATATTATTTGCAAACTTCGACAGTAACACTTTCGCTGCTGGCTTTTCCGACAGCCTTTTAAGACCCATGATCGAAAACTGCACGATTGAGTTAATCTGGACTGAAAAGAGCAAAAACATTTTTTGGGATTTCTTCTCACTGTGACTGAATTAATCAGCCTTCGGTGAAGGCGGTTTGACAAAAATATCCAGTTTTTCTTCTGTGAAATTGGAAGTAAAAGTTCTAAAAGTAGGATAGTTCCCCTCAAATTGGATTAAAATCCGAAGCAGCATATTTGCATTCAGGAAGCAGCAAATGTGTTAAGTCTGATAAGCCTTCATCAATATCTTTAATAAATAGTGAAGAATGGGCCCAGCACTGAACCCTGGGTGACTGCACTAACAATATTTGTTCAAGAAGAGCAGTGTCCATTGATAATCATGCTTAGCCATCCCTTTACCCATAGATTTAGTGTAGTTTCTGGGACTGTTTTGGGTCTAATTGTATCAACCGGCCTTTTCATACAAATAAATTAATTAAATACTTCACATGGTAAAGTTTCTTTATAAAATTTTCTTACTTAATTTGGTCATCTTTCTCACAGTGTAATTTAATCATTTGTGGCAGTGATGTGGACCACAATGGTAAAACATGAAATCTACAGGGGTTTAAGATTTTTTTGAGGCACTGTAAGAAGATTATTTAAGATGTGTGCATGCATCTGGCTCATTTTATTTGAAAGTTACTACTATAGGAAAGTAATTAGAAAAGAATGACATATATTACTACAAAAACATTTTTTCAAAAATTAACTACTATAACTACAAACATTTTAATAAATAGAAAAAAAATCAGTCTGTTGATTATGGATAATCTGCAGTGGTTGAGGACTTTTGGGGGGAAAAATCACCAAAATTCTCTGGATAGTACAATTTATCGTCTGGTAAGTGCAGTTATCATTGATTATTTGCATAGGTATTGGTACTGGAAATGGCTTGAGTGCTTAGAAATCTGTTCTTTGGACTATGTCACCACTAATACAGATGGGAAGAGTACATATTTATCCTATGTTCGAAGCTGTGATCCTCAGACAGGAAATGGCCCAGATATGTGCCAAGTTTTACCTGGCACATATTTAGGTCATTTCTAGCTTTTTGTGTGTGGAGGATAACTCTTATAATACTTCAGTAATCCATATTCAGCTGTGATCTTGCTTTGTTATTTAAGAATGTCTCATTACCATAAATTCTACTCTTGACAAAGGAGGCAGTTGCCTTTGAAAGCTTCATGTTTATCTTATCAGTGTATTGTATATTATTTTATATTAAATATTCTGGCATTTATTAGGTTGGTTTTTATTTTATTGCAACTATTATGAGTGAACAGGTTAAACTTATTTTAGTTTTACTATGGATGCCAGTTGAGAGATCAAAAGAGAAGTTGGGCAATGTATGTATGCATGTATGCTGCATAACATTTTATGTAAATCTCACTGAGCAGATAAAGGAAAGAAGAGCATGCCATTTGCTGTTACCATGGTACAATATGGCCCAACAACTTGTAATGAACATTTATTATGACTGAATTATTTATTATTAATAAATATAACCATTTATAAATACAATATAAATAGTTTTCTTTTAGCCAGTGAGTTGTTAATTACTGGAATAAGTTACCACCATGGGTGGTTAAGATCAGCTGGAAAGCAAATAGGTAGTTTTTTCTTTTTATCTATTATATTTTTTATTAATTAATTATTTTTTTTGGCCAGTGCAGCAAAAGCCTAGGGTTTCCTTGCATCATGTGGCTAATACATATTTTTCTCTTACAAAAATTTCAGATTTTTTGAGGAGCAGAAAATAAATTTAAGACTATTCTAAAATAAAATAAAATAGGACTTTATTGCTTCTGCAATAAAGCCTATTCTGCAAAAGGATTCTTACTCCTGCACCATCAACTAATTGGAAAGAACTTCCCATTCTTGATTAAAAAAAAAAAAAAAGGAGTAGGAGGACCAACAAAAGATCAAATAAGCTTAAGATTAAGTGATCTTAATTAAGTGATTAAATTAAGTGATTAAGAATGAAAGGGACTTGGGGGTGGTTGTGCAGGCAGATATGAAGTTCTCTGAGCAGTGCAGACGGGCTGCAAGAGTAGCTCATGGAGTATTGTCAATGATATACAGGAATTTTTCCAGCAGGGATAAGGAGGTGATTATTCCATTGTATAAGGCGATGGTCAGGCCACACCTAGAGTACTGTATACAGGTCTGGAGGCCTCATTTCAAGAAGGATGTAGAGCTGCTGGAACGAGTACAGAGAAGGGCAACAAGATTAGTGAATGGAACAAAGGGGTGCTCTTACGAAGAAAGGCTTAAGTTTTGCAAATTACAGTGTCTGGAGACTAGGCACCAGCGAGGTGATCTGATAGAGGTGTATAAAGCCTTGAATGGTTTAAGCATGCTCAATGCTGATGGGATTCTTCCTCTAGCTCAGAAAAATCACCTGAGAGGGCATAAATTCAAATTGAGGAAAGACAGATGTAGGATAGACGTGCGGAAATTTGCCTTTAGCCAGCGGGTGGTTGGTTGGTGGAACAGACTTCCATCCCTTGTGGTGGAGGTTGATAGCCTAAATAAGTTTAAGGCTCAGCTGGACAGGTATTTTGAACGAACAGAGGGGTGAAGTGGAAGTGGGTTTGTTTTTTTTTTTTTTTTTGGCTGATGCTGCATAAGCTTGCTTTCTTGCATCAAATGCCTCTGCTAATGCTAATGCTAATCTGAATCTATTAAAGCAATAGGCACAACTTTTGAGACCAAAACTGCAAAAATGAACCTTGTAGCTAATGATACAAGAAATTAGACATTTTATGATACATAGAAGTTGCTTTGGACATATGTCTAGACATGAATAGACTGATGGAAGGACTGTGATTTGAACACAAAGATGAAAAATGGGAATGCAGATTCGTCTGAAGTCTAAAGGTAGTTTTATTACATAATATAAAGGAAACTTAAGAATGTCCCAAATACTGAATACAATCAAAAATACAGAACATTATTAGCAATTATGTGTGGATTTTAAGGCGATTTTACTTGAAGTGCAGAGTGAATTTATCAAGTGCTGCTGTTTCCTCTGCTTAGGGAACATTCAAGCAACAGAATAGCACTATGTGACTAAGGAATGGATAAATGTGAGAATTCATTTGTGGGGAAAATTAATGTTAAGTATTTACCATTAGTGGATCTTCAGTTGATATTTCTTCCTTCATTTCATATAAAGCTGGACTTTGAACAAAAAAATAAATAAATAAAAAATAAAAATAAAATAAATAATTAAAAATAACTATTCTGATTGATTTGGAGCTTAATGCAGATAATTCACTCTCTACACTCTTTCTGCTAACAGAGATAGATTAATATCACAAAAAGTAACTACAAATATAAGCGACTACTGCGAAAGCTGATAATTTTTGCTACCATCAGAAAAAAACTAATAGGGAGAATAAGCAATAATAATGAAGAAGAGCCACAATCTGATTTCACTGGTCGGCATCAATTTCCTTTGTGAAATAATTTCAGCAGATCCTCGTAGGAAATATGTTCAAAAACTCAGATGTGTTTAAAAAGTTCTCATCACTCTCAATTTTGAAGCATCATAGGCTAATAACCGAAAACCATGATCTGTAGTTGGTTTAATCATCTTTTCCATCTGTTTTATCTATTTATTTTTAAAAAAATTTTTTTCTAAAACATTTGGGAGATTTCTACAAAATTCAAGAATGTTCCGTAACGTTCAGAGAGTGAGTGGTGAACAAAGTGAACAAGTGTTTTAGTGAATTAGTGTTTGTAAACAACCATCATGTACATTAGTGTAAATCGGGAACTGTGTTTAAATTAGAAATAAAAATCTATAATTTCTTAACAGTTCTTATGTGTGTGTACCACTAACTTACATGAAATATGTTGCATTCTTGCCGAAATAAGGCTGATAAATTTTGCTACATTTGCAGTGCAGTGGTATTAATATCACAGTGTCACAACTTGTGAAAAAAGCCAATGAACTCTATTTTGGATGTAAGGTCAGAGATCAAGATAAAGTATGGACTTCAAAGATTTCCTGCAGTTCATGTTCAAGGACACTAACAGGCTGGCTTAGAGGTAGTCATAAATCAATGCCATTGCGGTGATATGATGGGAACCTCAAGACCACATAAATGATTGTTACTTTTGCAAGACCAATATTTCTGGTTTTGCTGGGAAATCCAGCATAAAGTAGAGTATCCTAACATACCTTCTACTCTAAGGCCAGTTCCTCATGATGATACAATGCAGTGCCAAAGCCACTAAAATCTTATGGACTTGACTTTTGATTCAGGATCAGAAAGAGTCTCCAGAAGATGCAGAACCCAGAACGAGTACGGATCCAGACTTTTCAACTCTTGATACTCCACAGCCGCATCTAATCACTCAGGCAGAATTGAATGATTTGGTCAGAGATTTGGACATCTGCAAAACCAAGGCTGAATTACTAGAATCACAACTTCTGCAGTGGAACCTTCTTGAAAAGATTGTCAGGGTGTCTTTTTATAGGAAGAGGTAATCAAACATAAAGACCTATCACTCCATGGATAATGCTTTGGTTTACTGTAACAAAGTTTAGGAATTAATGAAAGAATTACCATCTGCTGCACGTCCCCAAGCAGCGAAGACTTTTCATTAATTCATCCAAGGTCAGTGTGAAAGCAGTTTTACTCCATAATGGAAATAAGTATCAATCTATATCACTGGCCAAGGCAGTTCACACGAAGGAAATGTATGAGAACCTACAGGTCCTTTTGCAAAAAATATGGTATCAAGAATACAAATGGCATATCTGTGCTGACCTAAAAGTGGTAGCTTTGCTGATGGGGTTGCAAGGTGGATACACTACATACTACTGCTTTTATGTTAGTGGGACAGTCGAATGTAAGGTTGCCACTAAAGGGTAAAAAAACGACCAGACCATTCAGAAACGACACCAGATCAGCAAAATGTAGCACATCCTCCTTTAGTGGATAAGTCAAAAATCTATTTATCTCCATTGCACATCAAGCTAGATTTGATAAAAATATTTGTGAAAGTGATGGACAAAAAAGGAAAAGGATTTTCTTGTTTGAGGCAAAAATTTCCTCGAATCAGTGAGGCCAAGATAAAAGAGGAAATTTTTGTAGGTCCTCAAATCAAACTGCTATTCCAAGGTGAGGAATTTACTAAAAAATTAAATGCTACAGAAATAAGAGCCAGGAAGTTATTCGAAAATGTCTGCTGTAGGAACTTTTTAGGTAATGAGAAATCACAAAATTACAGTTAAATTGTGGATAAGCTAATTTTAGCACACAGAGAGTTTTTGGATGCAACATGTCATTAAAGCTTCATTTCCTACATTCCCAATTAGACTTTTTTTCTTGAAAACTTGGGAGGATCTCTGATGAACACGGTGAAAGGTTTCACCAAAATATTTCTCAAATGGAAAAAAAGATACCAGGGAAAATGTAGTCTAAATGTGTTGGCAGACTACTGTTAGAATCTTGCATGGGAGACATCAGTGGATGATTATAAAAGGCAAGAAACAACAAAATAAGTGTTTTGTTATCAGATAAACATTTTTGTGAATAGAATAAGGTTAATAGACCCATTGTTCAATGTTGAGTACTGTGCGTAATGTTTTCTTAAAATATATGAAATCTTTTTTAGTTTTTGAATTTAATCCCTTCTCCCTTAAAATTGGTGGGTGCTACAGCAATATGGTTGCCATATTTGAATTCAGCAACACCAAAACCTGAACTGTGTTATTCTATTATTCTCAGTTTAACCTCTACTGTTGTAATTTGGTTTTTGGATATGCACCATTGTTCTGGCAAAATTTCATTCCTATAAAACTAAGTACAGGAAAAGCTAAGAGTTATTGCTGATAGTAATGGTTATTTGCAAGATTCATCAATAAAAATGTGTAGTGGACTCTCAACGTTTGAAGCATTTAAACGTCTAATCATCAGGATTTCGATCTGTGTGTTTTGGGATAAATTTAAATGCCTCTTTACACTTTTATTAATGATTTTCTCCTCTACTCATCCACACAGATAAAATGGAGAGAGAGAAAGAAGGATAAAAAAAATTAAATTAAATTAAATTATTAACAGAGTATCCAAGAAATGTATGGATCTCATATGTAAAAAGATAAGAAGACTGGAAAAGTTATCTATCCAAATATGAATAGGACATAACTGTATATGCATATTTTCCCCCAACCACATAGGTGTTTCTTCAAATCTCAAAATAAATCACTGCAAGGCAGATGGAGACTATAGGTTGTTGGTTCAATGTAACTTCTTTGAAGTTACATTCCTGAATGTTCTGGAGCTTGTGGACCAGAGCACAATCAGGAAAGAACCTTACTCAACCGAACTTCATAGCCTTACACAAAGATATTATCATGGCACTATACATAACTCAATGAAGTGGACACTGGAACTGCAATTTTAAGAAATTCTCTTCTATCAGAAGACAGTAATCAGAATTACTGCAGCAAATTGAACTTCTAATTTCTCTGAAATTAGATTAATTGCTTTGTCTTTGATGGGGGTGTCCAGTTGCAGTTCCCAAAGGGGAGAAACATAAGGATTTTTTTAAAAATATATTTTAAAAAATATATATTTTTAAAATATATTTGAAAAAGAAGTAAGACTTGAAATTATTTTATAATTTCAAGCCTTACGTAACATTTTTCAAAAAATGTTAAAAAGTAAGACTTGAAATTATAAAATAATTTTAAATGAATCTGCATTTGCTGTTGTAATTCATTCTTTTAAGAATGAATAATGGCATCTCTGGGTTTTATCCATCTTCAGTTAAAATTTCTGAAAGAAATCTACTAAGATCAGACTCAAGCAGGATGAAATTATTCAAGAAAATTTCAAATCTAGTTTGTTTCTGCAGGCATCAACTTCAGAACATCAAGCACAAACCAGTCTTACTCTCATGCAGAGGTTTTCACACAATGTGAACACAGTGCGAGAATCAGATATCTCATATTCCCTGATAATCTATGAACAAATATTAGTGGGACAGTCGAATGTAAGGTTGCCACTACAGGGTAAAAAAATGACCAGACCATTCAGAAACGACACCAGATCAGCAAAATGTAGACTGGCAAGTGCTAGTGAAATGGCTGATTCTCGTTTCCCTTTGAAGTTCTTATTCCAAAATTTTACTTTAAAACATGAGGGAGAAAAATACCACGACTTACATCCTGTTATTATAACATCTTTCTTTTGTTAAAAACTGGCTAACTATCAATGTTCCCATTTCAATAAATCTATTTCACATAATGCCTCTTACTTCAGTATGCATGCAGGCACATACACATAATAAGAATTTCAGAAGAAACAATTGATAATGTGATTTAACACATTGAGAAGTGTAGCAATATTCAAGTAGCTGAATCTTCCACGTCCCTTGGTAGGAGTATTATAAATTGAAGTGTGGAATATTAGAAGCTAAAGGACTCTCAGTATAGTGTTTTTTATAAGCTATCCAGTAATATAAAACAATGTCCACTATTTTCTCAGTGATAAAAACATGGATAAAAAAAAAATCTATAAATTATAATTTTAAAATTTCATAGAAATGTACAATGATTTCTCAACACTGTTATTCTCTAAAGATCTCTAAGATGCAACTTAAGATATTCTGTAAAATCCAAAAAATTACTGTCTATGATTTCTTTCTCATCACTGAGAGAGGATAGTGTAGTAGTATCAACAGCTTTGTTAAGGAATGAAAAAAACTTTCTGATTTATATTTATCTGTTTGGAGTCCAAAGAATTATCAAAACAGACACTTTCACTTTTTTTTTAAAATTTACCCGAGTAATTAAAAATTTAAAAAAAGCAAAAATGATTTTATTATTTGTGCATTGATTAAATATTGCCGTGCCATGTAGAAATCAACTGTATTTTATTGTAAAACTAAAAGTCACCAAGTACATTTAAAAGAATGTCCAGATATCCTTGCAGGGTGACAAATAATTTATGATTGAATTCATTAATTTTTTTCATTATTTATTATTTTTTTTTTAATATCAGTTCAACTTATAATATAAATACAAAATGCACAACTAGGTGATGTTTTTCTCTGGCAAAAGTATCTCGAAGTAAAAATTCTTAGTTATTTTATGTAATTTACTTACACATTCACTGCAGCATTCTTTCTTCTTAGTCCTCTGAAAGATGCACAACAAATATTACATTGTTCAATTTACACAATCAAACAAACACTAGCATCTGCAAGTATGGCCTAGATTGGCATATGTCGCTATACTTTGAGTGAGCAGTCAAAAAGAACATTTCTTCTGTTGGTATTGTAATTACAATGCGGTGACCAATAAAAATGTAACACACGGTAACAGGGCAATTCCATTTTTTTTCCCCCAATTCTTTCATTTTTGCCTATAAGGGAAATTAAAACACTTTTTTCACTCGCTGTGGTAAGATACTTTCTTTGGCATAGTTAAAAAAGGATAATAGTCCATAACGCTTGCTACGACGTGAAAAATAATTAGTAACTACATCATTATCCTCTGAAAAAGAAAAAAATGATATATTTCATTTCTGTTACAATATTAACTGTAAATGAGAAATTTTTTCATAGAATTAATGCACACCATAAAAAGGTACCAAAAATTAATCAATATAAATATATTTAGTTAAATAAACTTTTATAAATATCATTTTGATTAAACAACTACTTCCAAATTTATTGATCAAAAATGTAATGTTTTGAGAAAAGAGTACTGTGAGCATAATGTGTGCAAAAATGACAGAAAGGAGAGAAGGGGGGGAAAAGTACAGTTATGCTGTCTTTGGTTAAGAGGCACATTGAATCTAAGCAGTGCATGTAGTTGACATGGGTGGCCAGGGCATTTTTGAGTCAGTCTTGGTATGAAATTAGCAGTAAAAAAAAAAAAAAAAAAAAAAAAAAAGCCAGTAGAGGTGTGTTATAGGCCAAATGACTGTGATGAGAAAACAAACTACCCAGACAAATAGAGTGGCCAGTATATACATCAGAAGATTTTTATAACAGGGGATTTTAACTCTTTTGATATTGACTGGAACTTGTGGTTGGGTCTATCATACAGACTGCAGAGAAGGGGGAACCCCTGGTGCTGTCAGACAACTAACACACAGTATATCCAGAATTTTCTGGATTTGTTCAATGACTGTTTGTTATAACAGCATGCAGTGGTGTATCCAGGATTTTTTGTTAGTGGGTACACTGGAAAAAAAAAAAAGGTGCCAATTGCAATTCACAAAAAAAGCAAATGGCACCTTCACAATATTAGATTTTGGCATTAGGGGGGTACAATGTACCTGTTGACCCAACCCTGGCAATGCCATTTGCCAGCATGTTAGAGAGTCAATGAGAGAAAGCAATACTCTTGATCTTATTAGCAACAGTGACTCTTCATGCACTAGGATTTCCAGATAAAGGAACCACTAAGTGGCAATAATTACAGCGTGATTGGTGCAGGACCAACTTAATGATATAAATATTGTCAAAGGGGAGGTATTTTGCCTTTGTAAAGGTGTGACTACAATGTTTCAGACATTTTTTAAATTCTATCCAGGATGATTAACTGAAGCTGCTACCAACTGCAAATTCTAAATGGGAAGCAGACATGGAAGTAATTGCAGAAGATATTAGGTTTTTATACAATTAAGAGATACTGTTCAAGACAGACCTAAATGGATGTTAGATGAATTGATGAGACTATTGGCAGAGAAGAAAAATACATGGGATGCACATAAAATAAATAGATGTGCGGAAATTTGCCTTTAGCCAGCGGGTGGTTGATTGCTGGAACAAACTTCCATTATCTGTAGTTTAAGCTGTCATCTTCTACAAATAGTTGTAGAAGTTGACAGCTTAAATAAATTCAAGGCAGAACTAGACAAACATATGGAGTTAATGAATGAGGGAAATGGGAAGGTTTTTTTTTTTTTTTTTGGCTGATGTTATATAAGCTTGCTTTCTTGCATCATATGCCTCTGCTAATGCTAAATTATCAGGGATAAAGAAACCTACAGAAGGTATAAAGTAGTCTACAATTAAGTCATAAAGGGGTTAGGTAAGCTAAGGCAGATTAAGAGAAGTCTCTGGTGAAGAAGTCTTTACTTAAGTTAAAACTAGAAGGAAAGGGATGAATCATGAGATATTAATAAATAACTGTCAATGATCCTGCTCAGACTGCTAGGAAACTGAATAGATATTTTTCATATTCATTCATATATGAGCAATTTTTGGAATGGGGATGCCATCAAATTCTAACAGGGAACTAAATGATTTTGTGATAACTGAGAGAAAAGTGGAGGAGAAATTGTTGAAACTAAAGGTAAATAAGGCACCTGTGGTAAATCAGATCCAACCAATTATATTAAGAGGGGCAGCAAAAGAGAGGTTAGCAAACCTTTTACCCTAATGCTGTGAGCATGATTGGATTTAGCGGGGATCCCCATGGAGTGAAGACATGCAAATATCTCCTCAATTCACACAAAAACAAGATCAAAAGGTGAGGTGAGTAATTACAAAGCTGTAAGCTTGGCTTCTGTTCCAGTGAAAATAAAGCACCAGTTAAAGAAGTACTGCAAGACCATCTAGACAAGAATATAGATATACAGCAATCAAAGTCATCTTTTGTAGGTGACCACAATTGTCGCAGACAGTTTATAATTCATCAGTTAATCAGGATTAACTGATGATGTCATCAACTGCAAATTCAAATTTGGAAGCAGATCGGGAAGTAATCATAGAAGGTATTGGGCTTTTTATACCAACTAAGAGATACTGTTCAACCCAAATGGATATCAGATGAACTAATGAGACTATTGGCAGATCAGAAAAATCAGGGAAGAGTTGTTAAGGAGCAATCTTGTCTGATTAATCTGAATGGATACTACTATAATGTAACAAGGAACTAAATGCAAAAAATAAAAAAAAAAATAATTTTGAAATCATATATATATAGATTTCAGGAAAGTTTTTGATACTGTTCCACATGAAAAGCAGAAACTGAAACAGTGTGGCATTAGAGGCAAGTTACTGAGTGATAAAAGACAGAGTGATTATCTCTCGGTCTTCTATCACCTGGAGAATTCCAGAATGTTATTAGTGAAGTTCCCCAGGGTTCAGTGCTGGGCTCAATGTTGTTTTCAATATTTATTAATGATACTGATGAATGTATACCAAGCTTAATATTAAGTTTGCAGATGATACAAAGGTTGGCAGAGTGGTTTAAAATCAGGGCATGCTACCACAACAAGATCCAGAAAAATTAGGCAGATGGGCCAAGAAATGGTAACTGAAGTTTAATATTGACAAATGCAAGGTACTGTATATGGGCAGCATTAATCCCAGAAAAACATAACAACTGTGTGGTACTACAATCAAGTAGTAGAGAACTAAAAAGACACGGTGTGGTAATTGTGCAGCCATACATGAAGTTCTTTGAGCAGTGCAAATGGGCTGCTAGGATAGTTCATGGGATTTTGTCAATGATGTAGAGGAATTTTACCAGAAGGGATAAGAAGGTAATTATCCACCTGTATAAAACAATGGTTAGGCTGTATCTTGGGTACTGCATACAGGTTTGGCAGCCTCATTTCAGGAAATGATGTAGATCTGTTAGAACTGGTGTTATGCCAGTTCCAACAGATCACAAAGAAGAATAATGAGATTAGTGAATCCTGAACAATTTTGATGCCAAATGTATCTTAAAATGCACTTGGCATCAAGCTTCCTGTTTTGTACAGCCTCTTTGCACGCTCTTATTTCACATTTTGTTTTTTCATCTGGATGTAAATTTGCTCATATAGTAATAATAATAGTGGCATGTGATGCAAGAAAGCAATTGTACTTATGTAGCATCATCCAAAAAAAAAAAAAAATTCGCACAACCATTCCCTCTAAATGTTTGTCCAGTTCCTCCTTGAATTTATTTAAGCTATCACATTCCACAAAGACAGATGGAAGTTTGTTCCAGCAATTAACCACCTGCTGGCTAAAGGCAAATTTCTGCACATCTATTCTACAACTGTCTTTCCACAATTTGAATTTATGCCCCTTAAGTTCGTAATCTGAGAAAGTGAAAGAATCCCATCAGAATTCAGCATGCTCAACCCATTCAAATCCTTATACACCTCAATCAGAACACTTCGCAGGTGCCTAGTCTCTAGCCACTGCAATTTTCAGAACTTAAGCCTCTCTTAGTAAGAGGATCCCTACATTCACCTCACCAATCTTGTTGCCCTTCTCTGTACACGCTCAAGCAAATCTTGATATCCAACCAATTCCAAAAAATGGTGACATCTCTCCCTTTCAACACACTTCCCTCAACTCTTTCCAAGGTATTTTATATTATCTTGAGACTATTCATCTGAACAGTGATCACCAATATGGATTACATCAGTGTCGATCCACTTCAAAATATAACCAGTATATTACTGTCTTACTAATGATATCTTGGCTAATGTTACTCATCTTTCAAAAAAATTCCACAGGAAAAGTTAAAAGTAACTCAGTTACAACATTTCTAAGGCTTTTGATCATGTTTGACATAAAATTCAGGAAAACTGTTGACTTTTTAGGATTAGAGAAGAAGAAATGATTTTACTTATTATTCATTTTATTTATTTATTTATTTTTTGGATGTTGATATATTAAAACTTACATTTCAACCTAGATATTATTCTAAAAATATTTATTGGAGATATGTAACCCCAAGGGAAGCAGCACTGGGTAACATTTCTGAATTTAGACTTTTTAAATGCTAAACTAATAATGCACTTTAGAACTGTTTCATAATATATTTCTGATTCCCTTTACTTCCTCAGTATTTCTTTTTCAATTTAGTTTTCTTTAAGGAATAGAATTTTATTCTGAACCCAAGCAATGTTCCTACAAGGTCATTTTCTATCTTGATATGATTATTGTGGTCCCTGTGCTTCCAGCTACAGACAAAGAAGCCTTCAGTTTCAAATAAGTTGCTGATGTTGTAATCACATATAAGTTATTGGTACACTATTTATTTTCGAGGACACATTCATTGTAAAAATACTGTTTTCTTAGGAGATTGTTTGTTGTTTGGTTTTAAGGATCATTAGCAACTAAGGCCATATTGCTCGAGAGATTTTTTTTTTTTTTTTTACGTAAATCCCAAACACGAGAGGTATTATTACGTATAGTACTTAGTACCGTGCTTGGGTTGGAGGTTGAGAAGACAAAAGAAGATATTTGATGATATTGGACTTGAACTTCTGTAGACTGTAGAAAATATGTATGAAGGAAGGTTGTTCCAGAAAACGGCAGTTGAATGAATAAAGGAGGAAGATGAAAATTTGGTTCTGTGAGTTTGAAGTTGGACAGTAAATGGATGTTGGCTGTGGCTGCATGTGTTTGGACTATTTTGAAGGAGAGAGAGGGAATTATAGAAGCCAATTCAGAACAGTGCCCATGGAAATATCTGTAGAAGAGGCATGCAGCAGAAACAGTATTCTATGAGACAGTGAGTAGAGAGACTCTATTAGAGATAAATCATTAATTAACCTAATTGCCCTCTTCTGAATGGAATCAAGAAGCCTGAGAGAGGTTTTGGGGACACCACTCCAAATGTGGGAACAATATTCCATGGTAGGGCGGATTGGCGATTTATACAGAGTAAGCAGCTGTTTGGAAGAAAAGTAATGCCGAGAGCAAAATTGAAAACCAAGTTTTTTAGATGCAAAGGGAGCAATATTTCTAATGTGCTTGCGCCAAGAGAGAGATTAGAAGTCAGGGTAATCCCCAAAAGAGATATATCATTTTGCCTAGAAATCGGAGTGTCACCAAAGATAAGCATAGCAGCAGAAGAATCCTTTTTGCGAGATATAAGACAAGACTGAGTTTTAGAAGGATTGAAACCAACTAAGTAGTCTTTGCCCCACTGGAAAATTACCTGAAGATCAGCATTTAAGGAATTGGTAGCAGATTTTCGATAAGTTGAAGCTGATTGAGCAGGGCAAGTTTTCTCAAAATGGAAAGTGGAAAGTGGAATGCAATGTGTTATTATCAGCAAAACTATGGTTAGGATTTCCAGTCAATGGAAGAAGGTCATTAATATACAAGAGGAAAAGAGTGGGGGATAGAACTGAACCTTGGGGAACACCAGCATTAGTGGCGAAGTTAGAGGACAGAGAGCCATCTACCATCACCCTCAGTGAGCGATCAGAGAGAAAACTGGATAACCAATTACAAAAAACCATTGGAAAACCATAAGATGGAAGTCTGTTTAGAAGACCTTTATGCCAAACATGATCAAAAGACTTTGAGATGTCAAGAGCAACTACTTGTGTTTCACTGAACCTTTCCATTGAATTAGTCCATAAATGGGTAACATAAGCCAGAATATCACCAGTGGATTCACACTGGCAGAATCCATACTGGTGATTGTTCATCAGGCGGAAGGTTTCTAGGTAGTTTAAGAGATGGCGGTTAATTTATTTCTCCATTACTTTAGAAAGAGTAGAAGTAATTGCAATGGGATGATAATTGGATGAGAGGGATTTGTTACCCTTTTTAGGAACTGGCTGGATATGAGCAAATTTCCAAGCAGAAGGAAAAACACCTTTGGAATAAGAAAGTGAAAAAAGGCAGCAAAGAATAGGAGTAAGTTCAGGAGCACAGGTTTTGAGAAATACCATCGGGATCTGGAGCTTTCTTTGCATCAAGATTCGTCAAAATCCTTCTGACATCCTTTTGAAGGGAAGACCACAGGAGGCATTGAATGGAGTGTGTTGGGAATGGTGGGAGGTGTTTTACCAAGATCATTAATACATGAGCTGGAAGAAAAATGAGATGCTAGCAGGTCAGCTTTATCCTTGGCTCAAGTGAAAACAGAACCATCTGGTTTGGACAGAGGTGGGAGCAGAGATGGGCAAAAGTTGCGGCCAATAGCTTTGGCAAGAGACCAGAATGTTTGGCTACCATTAGGGCAAGAAGCAAGTTTTCTACTCTTAGCCTAGTCAAACTCTAGTTTGGACTGATTAATAACTGTTTTACAATTGTTGCGAGCTTTGGTGTAGGCAGAGAACGAAACTGAAGAATTAGAAACAAGCCAATTACGATATGCAACGTTCTTCTCTTGAACAGCCTTAGCACATTTATTGGAAAACCAAGGTTTAGATAAAGGACGAGATTTTAAAGTGGAGTGTTTGGATTAAAGGATTCCATTCCTGCAAGAATAATTGCACTGACATGATCTGAGCAAACGTTGACATCAGAAGTTTTGAAACAGTAATCCAACAAAGAAAAAGAAATCTCGCAGCTCATCCCATTTTACATTCTTGTAATGCCAAACAACACGAGGTTGGGAATAGCTATGAGATAAAGGCTTCATTGGAGAAGAGACAATCACCATGTTGTCAACTGAAGTGCCTAAAAGAACTCTCACTTCAAACCGTGTACTTAGAAGGGTTGTTTGTGAGAAACAGATCAAGCGTGTTGGCTGTATGATTAGGATTGTCCGGTATCCTTGCAGGTAAATGAACAATCTGTGCAAGGTCATTAGTAATTGCAAAAGCCTCAGCATCTCGACCAGCTGGGTCGGTGTGACTAGAAAACGGAAGCCAGCTAGAGTTGTGAACATTAAAATCACCAAGAAAAATTACGTCACTGTTAGAAAAGTTTGTCGTGAGAAAGTCAAGTTGCAAAGAGAGGAAGTCAAAGAGCTCCAAGTGATTAGTGGAGTTGGGAGAACGGTAGAGACAACAGATGAATTTGACACAATAAAGTATATAGATTTTAAGCCAGAGAACATCGAAGAGAGGAGATTCCAAATTACCAAGTCTCTGACAGGGAATATCAGAATGGACATATGCACAAGTACTACCTTTGAGGTGAAAGGAATCATACAGCGAATAATTTGGGCATCTGAGATAAGCAGTAATTGAATCAACCGATAACTGAGATTCTGTCAGAAAAAGTACATGGGGTTTGGCAGACTGCAAGTGGAAATGGACATCGTTGAGATTAGAACTGAGACCACATATATTTGTGAAATGAATCAGGAAGTGTTTGGGAGGTTTAGATCTTTTTGCAGATAAGCTTGCTCTATTAGTTTGACAATTCATGGTATATTCAGTAAGAAAAAGTGGGTGGGACATGCTGTATGATGTAATGCAATTTTTGGATATGGCGTACACACGGTAAGAATATACCCAGATCCTTGATATAACATGGCCTCGACAATGTCCCCCACATACATACTACTCGGACTCCTTCCTGTCACTATCTGGCAGAGTAGAGGTAACAAGATTATACACTAGCTGATCCGGAAGCCTCCTAGAGAGTCACCAATAGGTTCGGTCCGGTGTACTAACTAGCAGCCAGCCTGCGAACACTGTTTTGGAGCTGTATCCTCGATATGTAAGGAATAATGGATCTCGCCATGATGATCATCATAACCTCAAAAGTCATCAATCGTACTGCATGATGGAAGAGATGGGGGAAGGGTTGACCGGAACTTAGCTCTAGAGGCTAAACATGGGTACCACCACTTCAAGCTTCCAATAAGCACAGTGGTGGTATTACACCGGTTGATGAGAGTCACCTACCGCAGAGTACTGCCTGGTAAGATTGAGGGGCGGCATCCCTCCATGTGGGGTGTGGGTGCCACACCTCGACCCCTGCATGGAGGTTATATCCAGGATTACTAACAGTCCCACCATCGTGAAGGTGTAAGCAGAGGATTTAGCTGTCACAGATTGTCCGGACTTAGCCGAAATTGGGTCCACTTGGCTTGAGTGTCACCCGAATATCAGTTCCATCAGCGTTTTAGACTCCCAGGTAGCAAGTACAGCTTGTCTGGCACATCTGAGAGAATGTCTGTGACAACGTCAAGGATATGCGGTGGTCATTCCCTGACCTTTCTGCATCCTCCGTATTTGGTGGTCATGGGCTCGAACCCCGGTCTAATCTAGAAGTGTGTGCTACGCACTGCTGCTCCTGCCCACCTGGCTACGGAGGCACCTTAGGAGATTGTAAATTAAATTTAACTTTTTCCATTAAAAGTTTGTTTCATAGCTATTTTGTTTTTGGATCGACTCAGCACACTAAAAACACTTGCGTATGTGGTGTGTTTAAAACATATGCACTTTTGTTTCATTTTCTCATTATATGAATCTTTCATTGACCTTAGCAACTGGCATATTTAATTACACTTCAAAATTTTGAGATGGACTTTGGAGTTTTTTTTTTTTTTTTTTGGCAAACGGTCAGAGAAGATCCTCTAGACAGCCTTTAAATTCCACACACATCACTTACCAACAAAACAATTCAGAAAGACAGGAATTACAATGCAAAATAAATAACTGTCTTTATCAATGCTATTGCTGTGTTTTCATGTGTACCTTGTAAATTTCACAAAATAAAATTTAGGAGACAATACTTTCTGATTAACCTTTATACATATAAAATTTTCAAAATGTACAAAAAAAAAAAAAAAAAAATTGCTGTAAAGGGTTGTTTCAATCAATTCATATAAACCGATAAAGGAATACTAACCTGACATGAGTGGCCTGCTTTCTGCTACTGTTGGTAGAATATTTTCATTAGCAGACAGAGACACAAAAAATGCAAAAGGCACAATCCACAGGCATAAAGTGAAGTATGCCAAAACCTAAAAGAGGGAAATATATTATTCAGGTAGTTTACAGTAAGGTTGGACAATGTAATATATCATCTACATACATATTAATGGTTTATCTCTCTAATTATATATAGAAATACATAGCAAGAGATACGAAAATATTCCATCAAGAGAAGAAAAATATTTTTTGAGGTTCTGACTCCTGAGAGTTTCATGGATTTTTTAATTCATATGTACATCTAGATTTTTTTTATTTGTAATTGACATAACTACAGAGATTAAAATTTATTTTTTCTTTTTTCATACTAAGCTATTTGAAATTACAGTACAAGTGGAAGATACATTATCAGTCTCTTCAGATTATGGCTGAATTACTGGTCTATAATTCAATCATTACCAGATCAAATTAGTATTAGCAGCAGAAAATGATGCAAGGAAGCAAGCTTAAAGTATCAGCAGAAAAAAAAAAAAATTAAAAAGTCTAATCCTCATAAATTTATTCAAACTACCCACTTCTACAGTGCCAGATGAATGTTTGCTCCAACAATCAATTACTCTTTAGACAAAAGAAAATTTCTATACATCTATTTGCAACCATCCTTCTTAAATATAAATTTATGTCCCTTTTTGTGTGGTATGTTACCATCCAAGAAGTAAGGATGGCATCAACATTTAGTTTACTCAATATATTTAAAGATCTTCAATCAGAACTCTATACAGGTACCTAGTTTCCCAGATGCTTAAGTCTTTCTTGGTAAGAGTACCCTTTTGTGTCCCTGACTAATCTTATTACTTTTCGCTGCATCCAATTTAACAGATCTACACCCTTCCTAAAGTTAGGCTTTCAGACATGTATTAAGGTGTAGCCTAGACACTGCCTTATTTGGAGTGAATAGATGGGTGAAATGGGTAGGGGTTCTTTTTTTTTGGCTGATGCTATATAAGCTTGCTTCCTTGCAGCATATGCTTCTACAATGGTATAATTGTCTTCTTGTCCCTGCTGGCAAAATCCCAGTATATTATTGACAGAACCTCAAGAGCTGTCCTAGTATCCTGTCTACACTACTCAAAGAATTTCATGTCAAATGCCACAAGTGCTCCTAGTTCTTTTTTGTCCTCCACTATTTTGAGTGCAGTAGCATCCAATACATTATTCTGTGATTACTACTATCTATACGCAGCAGCTTGCAATTAGCAATGTTAAACCTCACTTGCCACTCTTCAACCACCTGCCCAATTTCTCTAGGTTTTGTTGCAGTATTATACCCTAATTCCTAACATTAATTACCCAGAAAACCTTCGTGTCATCAGCAAACTTAGATATTAAGCTTGATAAGCCTTCATAAAAACTGGTAATAAACACTGAAAACAGTAAGAGGCCCAGCACTGAACACTGAGGGAATCCACTAATAATATTAGTCCAAGAAGATTGGCGCACATTTATAGTTAACCTTTGTCTTCTTCTACCACTCAACTGTTCCTTTATTAATAGCAATAACTTGCATCTAATACCACTCTGCTTCAATTCGTATAGTAGTCTTTCTTGTGTAATAGTGTCAAAAATAAACTGAAATCTAAGGATGGACACTCCTACTTACGTACAAAGCTTCTCCAAATTAATAAAAATACCGTATATTGAAAATATATATCGACAATTTTGAGCCATGCACGTGAAGTACCAAAATCAGCTGCTGTGTACAGTGGACCGCCCCTTTACAATATTAATCCGTTCCACAGATACCATCGTATTGTGAAAATATCAATGTAAACCCAATAATACATTGTTTTTTTTTTTGGCAATTCGTTCCAAGACCTCAGAAGTTGAAAGTTTCGCTATATAACTAAGCTATTTATCTCTCTAAAAGGTCATTTTTATAATGGAAATTGTATTAGTTTTATATAAATTTATGTCAAATGAGCACAACACAAAAATCACTTTTAACTAAAGGATGCAAAAACAAAACATGCAGCCAACATGTTTACATATGCTGCTACTGGCTGAGAGGAAGGACAATGTGGTCCAGTCGGACAATTGTAAGCCCATCATAAAGTGAAATAAGTAAGCGCAGGTTAACATATTCACTAGAATCAGCTGCTTTATAGAATTTCAAAAAACCAATGAAATGATTAAAATGCACTATACTTTCATCGTTATCATATGTTCGGTTATAAGAATCAATTTTGAATACCTTTGTGATATTTTTCTAAAGCATATTTTTGGAGGTCACTACCATAAAACAATTTGTAGTTTCCAGTTTATTGGGATTTTATTTTAGTGCAATCTATTATAAATGGGTAGTAAACTTGTTCTTATTGCATTTGCGATAACTCCGATAGCTGGAATTCTGTGGGTTTTTACATTATTATGATGAAATGTAATGTAAAACACATGACAGTAAGACTAAAGAAATGGCCCTCAGCCCCAGCGGCTTTCACTCCCCCTCTTACAGCAGCGAGAGGATCAGAGTGGAAGCAGAGGGGTGCTAAGAATCTCTGGGTACGACCAGGCTGCCATGCATGGAAACTGAACCTAGCCTGTTACAATGTAAGATCGCTCATTGGTGAAGACAGGATATTAGAGCTGGAAAAGGAATTAGAAAATGTGAATTGGAATATCGTCGGTTTGGTAAGTGGAAATCTGCTGTACACCAATGGAAACATTGAAAGGAGTGAAGGCGGAGTTGGCTTTCTGGTCCATAAAGATATAAAAAACAACATTTTGGAATTCAAAAGTACATCACCACGGGTGTCAAGACTACTACTCAGGATTTCTAAGAGGTATAAGCTGAAGGTTATAATGATTTATGCACCAACATCGAGCCACGAGGATGAAGAGGTTGAAGAAATGTACACTGAAATTGAGAGTCTTCTAAATGAACAGAAAACTCACTACACTATCTTTATGGGCGACTTCAATGCTAAGATTGGAAAGAGACAAAACAGCACAGAAAGGGGAACTATAGGAAATTTTGGAATTGGTGAAAGAAATGAAAGAGGTGAAAGACTTGTGATATTTTTGTAGAATCTTGAGGAATGTCAGTAATGAACATTACTGACATAAAGGTGAACCGAAAGTGGACATGGAAAAACCCAAATGGATTAACAACTAATGAAATTGACTTCATCATCACTAACAGAAGATATATCATGAATGATGTTACTGTCCTGAACAAGGTAAATGTTGGAAGTGATCACAGAATGGTTGTTGTTGTTATTTGGTTTTTAGGAGCATTAGCAACCAAGGCCATATTGCTCAGGGGATATGCGGTAGTCATTCCATGACCTTTCCGCATCCTCCGTATTTGGTGGTCACAGACTCAAATCCTGGTCTAATCAAGAAGCATGTGCTACGCACTACTGCTCCTGCCCACCTGACTATGGAGGGGTCTTACAGAATGGTAAGATGCACACTTGATATAGATGTAAGAAAAGAAAGGTAAATACTGACTCGAGTAAATAATACAAAGGTCTTTGAGATAACAGAAGAGGAGAAAAAGCAGTATGTACTGGAACTTAAGAACAAGTTTGAGCTTCTGCAGACTGCTCAGGACCAAGATATTGACGAGGAATATTATAACTTTCTGAAAGTGATAAAATCCAAGAAACCTATAGGTAAAAAGAAATCCAAAGAAGAAAAAAATCAGTCAAGAAACACTTGTCGTGATGAACCGAAGACGACAAATGAAGAGCAAGAAAAACACTGACAGGGAGAAAATTGAGTATACTGAGTCATGCAAAGCCATTAGAAAGAGACTCAGAGAGGACATAAGAAAATTTAACACAAGAAAAATAGAACAAGCATTAAGGGAAAACAAAGGATTTAAATCAGCAGCAGAGAAGGCATAATTCAAATAGCAGAAGACTACTATAAAGAGTTATACAAGGAGCGATGGAATGATGTCAGCAGTGGGGAAGATGGATCACAAATTAGTAACACATACAACATACCTGATATTCTTCCTGATGAGGTAGAACATGCATTGAAGAAAATGAAGAATCAGAAAACCGTGGGGGAAGATGAAGTTGCTGTAGAGTTGTTAAAATTGGGAGGAAGAGCCATGATGCAAAAACTGGCAAGACTCTTCACAAAATGCATTAGAAAAGGCGTGATGCCTAAAGAGTGGAATAATGCAATCATAGTTTTGCTGATTAAGAAATGAGATAAATCAGAAATTGGAAATTATAGACCAATTAGCTTGTTATCCCACATCTACTGTTCACAAGGGTCATTACTAACAGATTAGAAAGAATACTTGATGAGAATCAACCAAAACAGCAAGCTGGCTTTAGGACAGGATTCTCAACTATGGATCACCTTCACATAATGTCACAGCTAATGGAGAAAGCAAATGAATATAAAACACCATTATGCCTGGCATTTGTGGATTATGAAAAGGCATTTGACTCCATACAGCATAAGGTAATGTTTCGGGCACTGGAAAGACAAGGCATAGATACCCCATATATTATGATTTTGAAGAAAATATATGAGAATGCTACTTCCTTTATTAGACTAGACAAAGACAGTAGTAAATTTAAAATTGAGAAAGGAGTTCGACAAGGAGACACAATATCTCCGAAGGTCTTTACTGCTGCCCTTGAGGAAGCTTTCAGAACATTAGACTGGTCGCAAAAAGGAGTCAATGTGAATGCAGAGTACCTAAACCATTTACGATTTGCATTGTGGTCATAAGCCACGATACCAAAGAATTAGAAGAAAATCTGAATCAGTTATGTAGAGTTAGAAAGGATTTTGGACTAAAGTTGATTATGGCTAAAACAAAAGTAATGATGAACAAGTATGCCACAGAAAGGGATATAATGATTGAAGGAGCAGTAATTGAAAAGATGGAGTCATATACTTATCTGGGACAAGTCATTAGCTGTAATAATGATAAATGGCTGGAAGTCAAGAGAAGAATAAATTTTGGATGGATAGCATTCAGGAAATATAGCCACATACTGAGGAGCAATATCCCAATTTGTCTGAAATGTAAAATAATGAACCAATGTATACTTCCCACCATGACTTATGGAAGTGAAACTTGGGCACTCAACAAAAGAATAGAAGAGAAGCTGAGAACTACACAGCGAAGAATGGAACAGATTATATTGGGAATCAGACTGTTAGATAAGAAGAGAAACACATGGATTACGCAGCAAACTCAAGTAAAGGACATTCTTACCAAAGCTAAAGAACTCAAATGGTCTTGGGCAGGACACATAGCTCAAAGACATGATGACAGATGGACTAAGAAAATAACAAAATGGTACCCACTAAGAGAAAACCTGGAGGACAACAGAGATGGATAGATGAAATTCATTAGTTTGTGGGTAGTAAATGGATGGCCACTGCACAAAACAGAAGGAACTGGAAAGTTGTTGGGGGGGGCCTTCATCCTGCAGTGGATTGAAAATGGCTGATGATGATGATGAAATGTCTTCCTCTTTGCTGATCTCTTCAATCATATAAAAAACAAATAAATTTTCAGAATCTTCTCTTCATTTCTATTTTTTAAGCTTTGTAAACTTGTTACTCCATATCTCACTTGCATGTATCATGCACCTCCGTAGCCAGGTGGGAAGGAGCAGCAGTGCATAGCACATGCTTCTTGATTAGACTGGGGTTCGAGCCCGTCACCACCAAATACGGAGGATGCGGAAAGGTCAGGGAATGACCACTGCATATCCCGGAGCAATATGGCCTTAGTTGCTAATGCTCCTAAAAACCAAATAACAAACAGCATGTATCATGTTAGTCGCAATTTGTGCATGCTGTGTTCTTTGTTATTGATTTCTTATCTTTTTTACTGTTGTGAATTGTAAAATGCTGTAAACAATACTGTACATATGGCCTGGTGAAGTTTGTTGGGGGTCATAATCTCGGTGAGTTGTACTGTACTATACGATACATGTATTTAGTATCTACAAGATTGAAGCTAGACTTATGTACAAAATGGACTTATGCAAATAAGAAAAAAAAAAAAAAAATTAAGTATATAAGTCGAGGAGCACCCGCATAGGATGTTAAAATCATTTTTTGCATTTAGTTCATTAGTTACTTCGTCATAGTAGATAATCAGATTGGTCGGATAAGATCTCCCTATGCTGGGATTATTGTATAATTGTATTTCTGTGAAGATGGTCCTGCTTTATTTCTTTAACCATCGATACCATTACTTTACCTGGAACAGAAGTCAAGCTTACCAGCATGTAATTATTCATTTTGCCTTTTGATTCCACTTTGTGAATGGGTGGGGGAACATTTGCATCTGTAATCTGCAGCCCTTGACTTCAAGAACACTCTCAAAATGATGTATGAGGGTTTTCTTACCTCTTTTCTTGATTCTTTTAATATAATTGGAGAGATCCATCATGCCTAGATTCCTCATTCACTTTTACCTTCAACAATTTCTTCAAAGTTACCACAAAATCATTTAGACCCCAGTTATAACCTGGTATACTTCTAGTATTCCCACCCCTAAAAAACCTTCATGCTTGAATGTAGAGGCAAAACATTTATTCAGTTTGTCAGCAATCTGAACAAGATCACTAACTATTATACCATTCATATCTAATGGACCAGTGTGGTTCATCCCTTTCCTTCTAATGTTAACATAAGCAAAGAATTCTTTGCTATTTTTCTTCACATTTTTAGCCAGACTTCTCATAATCTTACTTAGCTTGACTAACTTCTTTATTGAGTTGATTACAGAATAGTTTGTACTTACTGTAAGTTTGTGTATTGTGATAATTTATAATCGTTCCATCCACTTTTCTTCTCTGCCACTAGTCTTATCAGTTCGTCTGACATCCTTGGTCTAAAACTTGAACAATATACATGGTGTTGATAAATTATTCACCTGATTATGAAGTTTAATTAAAATTTTATTGTAACAGATACTGTAAAAGCATGCAGAATGTCAAGATGGTAACTGATTTCATTCCATGTGTTTTGAAGCATCTCTTGAGAAATAGAAGTCATCGCCAGTTCAATCCGGTCTTTTAACTCTGCGACATTAACTTTTTTGCATACACCTTGTCGTTTACGTAGCCCCACACAAAGAAATCCACAGGTGTGATATCCGAGGAATAAGGAGGCCAAGGAATGGGATCATTCTGGCTGATCTATCAGATAGGAAATCATGCACATGCAAGCTCCAGAGTGGTAGTACCACTTGGAGCTTGCATGTATACCCTGCACTAGTACACCATCTTGGTAACAGAACACATGTGGCTCCATATCTTCCAGCTGAAGTGCAGCATACAATTTGAGCATATCTAGGTAATTTTCAGGGTTCGTGGTGTTTTTGTGGAAGAAAAATGGCCCAATAACCTGGCTGAAGGAGAGTGCACACAACACATTTACCTTTGGACTATCACATTTGTGTTAATTTTTTTTTTTTTTTTTTTATGTAAACCCCAAACACGACAGGTATTAGAACCTATAGTACTTAGTACCGTGCTTGGGTTGGAGGTTGAGAAGACGAAAGAAGATATTTGTTGACATTGGACTTGAACTTCTGTAGACTGTAATTTTCTGGAAATACGTATGAAGGAAGGCTGTTCCAGAAAATGGCAGTTGAATGAATAAACAAGGAAGATGAAAAGTTGGTTCTGTGAGTTTGAAGTTGGACAGTAAATGGATGTTGGCTGGGGCGGCATGTGTTCGGACTGTTTTGAAAGAGAGAGCGGGAATTACAGAAACCAATTCAGAAGAACAGTGCCCATGGAAGTATCTGTAGAAGAAGCATGCAGCAGAAACAGTATGTCTATGAGACAGCGAGTGGAGAGACTCTGTTAGAGATGAATCATTAATTAACCAAATTGCCCTCTTCTGAATGGAATCAAGAAGCCTGAGAGAGGTTTTGGGGGCACCACTCCAAATGTGGTAACAATATTCCATGGTCGGGCGGATTTGCGATTTATACAGAGTGAGCAGCTGTTTGGAAGAAAAGTAACGCCGAGAGTAAAAGAGAAAACCAAGTTTTTTAGATGCAGAGAAGCAATATTTCTAATGTGCTTGCGCCAAGAGAGAGAGATTAGAAGTCAGGGTAATCCCCAAAAGAGATATATCATTTTGCCTAGAAATCAGAGTGTCAGTAAAGATAAGCATAGGAGCAGAAGAATCCTTTTTGCGAGATATAAGACAAGACTGAGTTTTAGAAGGATTGAAATCAACTAAGTTGTCTTTGCCCCACTGGAGAATTACCTGAAGATTGGCATTTAAGGAATTGGTAGCAGATTTTCGAGAAGGTGAAGCTGATTGAGCAGGACAAGGTTTCTCAAAATGGAAAGTGGAATGCAATGTACTATCATCGGCAAAACTATGGATACAATGGAAGAAGGTCATTAATATACAAGAGGAAAAGAGTCGGGGATAGAACTGAACCTTGGAGGACGCCACCATTAGTGGAGAAGTTAGAAGACAGACAGCCATCTACCATCACCCTCAGTGAGCGATCAGGGAAAAAAACTGAATAAGCAATTACTAAAAACAGTTGGCAAACCATAAGATGGAAGTTTGTTTAGAAGACCTTTATGCCAAACACGATCAAAAGCCTTTGAGATGTCAAGAGCAACTGCTTGTGTTTCACCAAATTTTTCCATTGAATTTGTCCATAAATGAGTAACATGCCCGAATATCATCGGTGGATCGACACTGATGGAATCCATGCTAGCGATCGTTGATCAGATGGAAAGTTTCTAGGTAGTTTAAGAGTTGGCAGTTAATTGATTTCTCCATTACTTTAGAAAGAGTAGAAGTAATTGCAGTGGGACGATAATTGGATGGGAGGGATTTGTCACCCTTTTTAGGAACTGGCTGGATATGAGCAAATTTCCAAGCAGAAGGAAAAACACCTTTGGAATAAGAAAGTGAAAAAAGCGGCAAAGAATAGGAGTAAGTTCAGGAGCACAGGTTTTGAGAACAAGTGGAGAAATACCATCGGGACCTGGAGCTTTCTTAGCATCAAGATTCATCAAAATCCTTCTGACATTCTTTTGACGGAAGACCACAGGAGGCATTGAATGGAGTGTGTTGGGAATGGTGGGAGGTGTTTTACCAAGATCATTAATACATGAGTTTTAAGAAAAATGGGATGCTAGCAGGTCGGCTTTATCCTTGGCTCAAGTGACAACAGAACCATCTGGTTTGGACAGAGGTGGGAGCAGAGATGGGCAAAAGTTGCGGCCAATAGCTTTGGCAAGAGACCAGAATGCTCGGATACCATTAGGGCAAGAAGCAAGTTTTCTACTCTTAGCCTGTTCAAACTTTAGTTTGGACTGATTAATAACTGCTTTACAATTGTTGCGAGCTTTGGTGTAGGCAGAGAACGAAACTGAAGAATTAGAAACAAGCCAATTACGATACGCAACATTCTTCTCTTGAACAGCCTTATCACATTTATTGGAAAACCAAAGTTTAAATAAAGGACGAGATTTTAAAGTGGAGTGTGGGATAAAGGATTCCATTCTTGCAAGAATAATTTCACTGACATGATCTGAACAAACATTGACATCAGAAGTTTGAAACAGTAATCTGACCAAGGAAAAGAAGAAAAAAAATCGTACAGGTCATCCCATTTTGCATTCTTGTAATGCCAAACGACGCAAGGTTGGGAATAGCCATGAGATAAAGGCTCCATTGGAGAAGAGACAATCACCAAGTTTTGATCTGAAGTGCCTAAAGGACCTCTCACTTCGACCGTGTACTTAGAAGGATTGTTTGTGAGAAAAAGATCAAGCGTGTTATCTGTATGATAGGATTGTCTTGTATTCTTGTAGGTAAATGAACAATCTGTGCAAGGTCATTAGTAATTGCAAAAGCCTCAGCATCTCGACCAGCTGGGTCGGTGTGACTAGAAAACGGAAGCCAGCTAGAATTGTGAACATTAAAATCACCAAGGAAAATTACCTCACTGTTAGGAAAGTTGGTCTGGAGAAAGTCAAGTTGCAAAGAGAGGAAGTCAAAGAGCTCTAAGTGATTAGTGGAGTTGGGAGAATGGTAGAGATGACAAATGAATATGACACAATGAGGTAGAGAGATTTTAAGCCAGAGGAGAATAGAGTTCATGGAATGAGTGGGGATTTTCAGAACCTCACATGGAACAATTGTCTATTGACTTTACCCAGTGGAATGTAACTTCATCACTGAAAACAACATTTTACAGAAAGTGCTCCCCTTCATCTATATCAGGAGTTCCCAACCTTTTTCAAGCATCAACCCCTTACAAGAAAAAAAATATATTTCTGACCCTCCTTTTAAAACTTAATTATTACTATAACTCTAAAATGATATGTGTATACTATATAAACAGTGTTAAATTTAGATTTTGTTCAGATGTAAGGACAATGTGTACGAGTAGAATTTTAAACTTTTTTTTTTGTAGTCTTGAACACAAAATTTTTTACTTTTTTTAATACCGAATTATCTTCAATGGAAATAAACAGGATTCTTAGAGTGGGCATTTCCCTCTATATAGCACCCAAAACACATATTGTTAAAAATTTCAAGATAATTATGATAAATGTTTGGATTTTTTAATCAGTGGTGTATTATATTACCTCTAATAAAATTTTGTTCAACTGATTGAAATAAGCAAAATGTTCTAATAATAATTTATTGTACAAAATAATATTACATACAAGTATGAAGTCCGTAATTGTAAATAGGAAACATAAAAAAAATATTTATGAAAAAACAGTATAAAAAGTATATAAAAATAATATCATATTTATATTGTTAATGAGATGGTTGGGCTTGATGTTTAGATATAATGTTTGAAATGTTTGGTTCAAAATTACTTGATATTATTCGTAAATCTCCACGGTCTGATATATTTAATCTACTTCTACTTTTTCTTAATAAATTATTCAGGTGGCTAAAACCTGCCTCCACTAAATAAGAACTCGGAAAGGCTAACAATAAGGGTTCAAATATATGTTTTAATCCTGGGCATTTTTGCCATATATTTTTTGAATTCCAAAATTTTGCATATCCATTTGTTTTGAACAAAAAATTCGACATCTTCTCTAATTTCAATCAATTCTTCTTGTAAAGAAATATCTACTCCAGTTATGTCACATTCAAATGGCTCAAAAATCAACGATGGTACATCCAAGTTTTCGAGATCTTTAAAGCAAACATTCATATCTTCTTTCAATTTTTTCAAATAATTGATATATAATAGTATATCGTCAGCAGAAATTATCTTTTTCGAGAATAGTTTTAATTTTCAAAGTAACGAAAATTTGATTGGCTTAGTGTGGATAAAAAAAAAAGATAAATTTTAGAACGAAACCCAAGAATAACTGTCCACGCTTGAATAAGATTAATATCTTTTCTTATAAGCCTGAGGCAGGATTCGAACTCACGACCTTTGGATTGCCAGGCAGGCACTTTACCCACTCGGCTAGCCCGATTGGCATTTGAAGTGCTGGCCAAGATATCAAAGGCAGACATTGTTGGGATATCAGAGATGTGGTGTGACACAGATGTAAGGAATGCAGAATTGGAATTCTGGGGAGTACAATGTGTACAGAAAGGATAGACAGGATAGGAAGGCAGAAGGGGTTATGCTGTTAGTAAAGAAACACAAAATCAAAGGAAGTGCATCCAGCTGACATAATGGACAGTGCAACATTGAGTCAGTTGGGTGTAACATAAGCACTGGGAAAGCAAAAATGAGAGTAGGAGTTTGTTATAGGCCTAATGCCTCTGATGAGTACAATGAACAATCCTACAGAGAAATAGAGTGAGCCAGTAAATCGGAGTGTCTTATAATGGGAGATTTTAACTTCCCAGATATTGACTGGAACTTGTGGACTGGTCACTCGCAAACTAGCAAGCTATTTGTGGATTTATTGGATGATTGTTTTCTACAGCAGCATGTTAGAGAGGCAACCAGAGGGAGCAACACTCTTGATCTCATTATCAGCAGTGATTATTGATGCATTAAGAATTTACAGATAAAGGAAATGCTAGGTAGCAGTGGTCACAGTGTACTGATGTGGGATTTACTTAAAGATGTAACTACCATCAGGGATAAAGGGAAGGATTTTGCTTTCGTAAAGGCAACTACAGTGGTCTCAGATATTTTTTAGGTTCTATACAGAGGGACTAACTGATGATGATGTTACCAACAGCAAATTCTAAAGGGAAGCATTCAAGGAATTAATTTTTACTAGGTTTTTTGTTCCAACTAAGAAATACTGCTCTAGGTTTTGGCCCAAATGGATGTCAGATAAACTAAAGACTTGTGGCAGAGAAGAAAAATGCATGGTAAGCATATAATTTATCAGGCAACACAGAAGCCTATGGTGTATATATAAACTAGTTTGTAATCAAGTGACAAAGGAGGTTAGGCAAGCGAAGGCAGATTATGAGAAATCTTTGGTAATAGATGCAAAGAAAAACAGCAAAAAAAGCCTGTTTACTTCAATAAACTCCAAAAGGAAGGGGATGAATCAGATTGGTCCACTTGATATCAATGGTTTGACTGCAGATGATCATTCTCAGATAGCTGTCAAACTAAATGTGCATTTTACATCTACACTCACAGATGAGGAGTTATTCAAGGAGAGGGCCAGATGTTTATCAAACTCTAACAGGGAGTTAAATGATTTTTCAATAACTGAGAGCAAAGTGGAGGAGAAATTGTTAAAGTTTAACATAAGAAACTTGACACCTGGGGTGAATGGGATCTATCCAATTATATTTAAGGAGGTGGGCAAATGTATCTCCAATTCATAAAGGGTGACACAAGTAATTACAGACCTGTTAGTTTGACTTCTGTTCCAGGGAAAATAATGGAGTCACTGGTTAAAGAGGCATTGCAGGATCATCAAGACAAGACTGCAGCAATAATTCAGACACAGCATGGGTTTGTTAAGGGAAAGTCTTGTCTGATCAAATTGATTGCATACTATGATGCAGTCTCAAAAGAACTGGATGAAAAAAATAATTTTGATAGATTTCAGGAAAGCTTTTGATACTGTTGCACATGGAAGACTACTGTACAAATTGGAGCAGTATGGCATTAAGGGCAAGTTGCTACAATGGATAAAAGGATGGTTCAGTGGGAGAAGACAGAGAGTGGTAATCGACGGATACTGCTCTTTGTGGACTAATGTTATTAGTGGTGTTTCCCAGGGTTTGGTGTTGGGTCCATTATTGTTTTGTATATTTATCAATGATATTGATGAAGGTATATCAAGTTTAATGTCAAAGTTTGCTGATGATACAAAGGTTGGGAGGATTGTTAATAACAGTAATGATAGAATGCTGCTGCAACAGGATCTGGAAAAGTTGGACAGTTGGGTTGAGAAGTGGCAACTGAAGTTTAACATTGATAAATGCAAAGTACTGCATATGTGTAGCAGTAACCTCAGAGAAACGTACAGTGTGGTACTACACTCAGGATAGTAGAGAATGAAAAAGACCTGGTGGCAATTGCACAGTCAGATATGACCTTTGCAGCAGTGCAGACAGGCTGCCAGAGCAGGTCATGGGGTCTTGTCAGTGATATACAGCAATTTTGTAAGCTTGGATAAAGAGGTGATTATCCCCTTGTATAAAGCAATGGTCAGGGCACACCTTGAGTACTGTGTACAGGTCTGGAAACCCCATTTTAGGAAGGATGTAAAGCTGCTTGAATGAGTACAGAGAAGGGCAATAAGACTGGTGAGGGGAAGAAAGTGTTGCTCTTACAAATAAAGGCTTAAGTTCTGCAAATTGCAGTGTCTGGAGACTGGGCACATGCAAGGCAATTTGATTGAGATGTATAAGGCCATGAATGGAATGACCAGGCTCAATGCTGATGGGATTCTTCCTCTTGCTCTGATTACAAACCTGAAAGGGCATAAACTGAAATTGTGAAAGACAGTTGTCGAATAGATGTGTGGAAATTTTCCTTTAGCCAGCGGAGAGTTGATTGCTGGAACAAACTTCCATCTCTCGCTGTGGAAATTGATAGCTTAAATAAATTCAAGTAAGAACTGGACAAACATTTGGAATGAATAGATGGGTGAAATGGGAAGATTTTTTTTTTTAGTTGATGCTGTACATGGTTGCTTTCTTGTATCATATGCCTCTACTAATGCTAAAAGGCTTTGGGCTTCCTGATCATTTTATATGCATGATTTTGAAAATTATACATGATTTAGGCTTTTATGGTAATGTCTTGAGCATTTGAGTATTTTGAATGGGCTGAAGGCTGAGAAACAGAATATACTTGTTGACAGTGGATTTGAATTTCTGTAGATTTAATTTTTAGAAATACAAGCAAAGGAAAGCTGTTTCAAAAAAAAAACAGAAGTATGCTAAAAAGTTAGTTGCGTGAGTTTTCAGTTGAACAGTGAAAGGTTGTTGACTAATTGCAGTGTGTCTTTGGACTGGTTTGGTGGAGTGGGGGAGGGTTGAGGGGGCAGAAGCAGAGAATTACATATACCATTTCAGAAGAGCAGTGTTCATTGAAATAGCAACAGAAAAGGCACCCAGTTTTTTGAAGCAGAATAAGAACTATTTGAGGCACTTATGCCAAGAGAGATTAAAAGGAAGGTAATCCCTAATATAGATATATGATCTTGTCTAGAAATCTGAATGTTAATAAAGATGAGCACCCGAGCAACTAGTGCTCTTTTGCAAGAAATAACACACGTCTGAATTGAAGCTGTTTTATTCTCCCCACTGAGGATTTAATTTTTTAGAAAATACAAGCAAATATATATATTCTTAATGTGTATGGATAAGTGAAATGGGATTTTTTTTTATTTTTTTTTTATTGATGCTGTATAAGCGTACTTTCTTGCATCATTTTCCACTATTAATACTAAAATAGAATAAAACTCAATACATTTCCTTATATATATAGAATTTCAATATATATATATTTTTTTTTTATATATATATTTAGTTTTTATGGTTCAACTTAACTTTTGGAGAGTAGATACATTTCTCACTAGGTGAATACTTAGACACTATCTGCAATATACACTTACCTCAGAAAATGGATAATACACTGTTGAGAAGTAACTAAAAGCCAAGTAGTGATTCACAACAACTAAAACTGGGGGGGAAAAAAGTTAAACTGAATTAAAATAATGTACATTTCTCTAGTTATAAAATGAAAAAAAAAAAAAAAACTGTAAACTTTTAAATCAAGCAGTTTAATAACACTTCATTTGGTTATAAATTAACACGGTTGAGATAATAAGTCACAGTGTATATTACACTATACTATATGGATATATTCTAAATGTGTATGCTAAGTAACTAATAAAATCAATGGCAATCTTTGTAACAAGACAAGAAACTGTCTGTCCTATATGCTCTAAGTAAGGCATGCTTTTAAATACTGATAATATGAAGTTGGCCTCCGTAGCCGAGTGGTCAGGAGCGGGAGTGCAGTAACACACGCTCTTTGAGTAGACCGGGGTTCAAGCCCCTGACTGCTGAATACGGTCGATCTGCCAACCCGCACTGGACTAGCGTGGCAGATTATGGTCCATTTCCCTCAGCATGAATTGTTGAGGAGACTTCCATCCTGCAGTGGGTTGATAATGGCTGCACTTTACTTTTTTGACTTAAATACTGATTATTATTAATATGTATAAGTTCATTAACTTTAACGGGGATTACACACATTTCAAGAGAACTTGTTGAGTGTTCTTCTGTGGATTTTAGAGAGAGTTAGTTTAAGAAAGTTAAATAACTTATATTGATTTCATGTTAAGATCACAGATTCAGTAGATCATAGATGGAACAAAAAGAGGTAGTTCACTTTTTTGAATATGCTGAGCAAAATGCATGTTTATGTGCAGGCTGGCAATAGCAGAATATAAGTTGACACTTCAATACATTTGATAAATGCAAAATAGAATAATTTAACGGGACTAAAAGGATAAATATATATACACCAGTTACCATGTGTTGCAGTCTCTCTCAGAAAGAAACCTTCATAAATGGGATTAATAAAACAACATTATAAATTATAGTAGCTACTGCATGATCATACAAGGAATAATGTGGTTGCTATTGTTTTCTGGCACCAAAGAAAAAAGACAAATATTTCCATAACTTCCTCGACTCACGGGATGTCTCTATCTCAAAAAAAATAAAAAAATTATATAGCAATTGCATGATCATACAATGAATAACATATATGATATCCTTGTTAATTGGGACCATAATAAAAAGAAAGAAAGATTTCCATAACTTCCTGAACTCACAGGATATTTCCTTATCAGTAACAGATGTGAACAAATCCATACTATTCCTGGATGCACAAATTACTATTTCTGGCAGCAACAACAACATCTCTGTTTTCTGTACACTATAGTACAGAAAACAGAGTTGGGAGGTGTCCTTAACTTCACATCCAATCGCCCCATAACTGTAAAATCCAAGATTATGGGGGAAGGAGACACCTGTGCACCTGCAGCCATCCAATATCTGGATTCAGAACTTGCCACTCATGACGGCACTCTTAAAGGCCTGACTTCAGAGAGACTTGAGATCTGGGATATGTGTAAGATCAACAACTATCAGATGAACACTTCATAAAATGGGTTACCATGGTCATACAGTTGCTTATGTCAAAGTTTCTTCTAGCAATTCAGAGCACTACCTATCTTGATACAGAAAATGAAAGCACTGGACATTACAGCAGTGACAGAACACTGAAGATATGAATCATGCTACACAGCCCAAGCAAAAAGCAGATGCATTTGGGTATGGCATATATTAAAGAAAAGTTCCACCCAGATTGTGATTTGGACTTTCTACAACAGCAAGTAACTTCTATATCTATTTGAACATCAACAAGTATCTTATCTTTTCAAATTTCAACTGTACAATGTGTTGGCGTGCTGCGTGTTCTAATAACCTTTTGCAGTGATGTTACCACACGCGCGTGCGAGCGCATTCCTATTTTTGTTGATGTAAAGTTGAGAGAAATCATATAATATATAATAATGCATCATGTAATAATGCATTTTAATTGGTTTAATTTTCTTATCTTTATATCAACACAATCATCTTAAAGAATTTCATGCTGATGAGTCAATATAGATCAGCTTTCAGCCAAAAAAAAAAAAAAGCATTCATGAAAGTTTTCATAACAAATGTGACATATCCTTTGGTGTAATTTAGGCTTTATCATCAGATTACATTAATTATAGCAACAGAGAAATTTAACACTATCACATGCTAGCTTAGGTTTCATTCAGAACCCTATAAAATATTTCTTACTGAAGTTAGGGTATTTTTAATTTTCATTGGATAGCCTTCTTGTGAATTTCTGGTGTGGTTTGATCTAGAGTTTGTAGCATTAGCAAGTACTGTACTAACAGTGTCTATGGAGAACGTCATTCCATTGAAGTTCCAGTGAGCACAGATCGTTTATGGTGCAATACAGAGTATTGTTCATAAGATTGGAACAATACTCTGAAAACTAGCTCGTTCATATCCCAAGCTTGCATTGTTTGATAGCTGATAGTATGAACCAGAACTATAATGCTCAATACATTCTATTTTGATATCAATATTTGAAAAAGAATAAGAGAAGTTTACCTCAATATGATACGTAGAACACTTCCATATGATATTCTCCAGAAATTAAAACGAAAACAATTAAAAAATTGAAAATCTTACATTACAGTAAGATATAATTAAAAATAATTAATAATCAAATGAACACAATTAAAAATCAATTTAACACAATTAAAAATTTAGTAAAAAATTAATTTAAAGAAAAAATTGCAAAACAATTTTCCTTCCTGAAGCTGACATTGAATTTTTGACCGTATGTCGTGATCACAGGACTGAAAATTACCGAATAAGGGTGAACATGGAACTTAAATGGGGATTATTTGTCTCCGTGCATGTGCATAAAAGACCACGAATCGGAGATTAGATATGGCCGGCAAACATTAACAGAATTCTCATGTAATTTAATTTCAACAGTTTACACAATTCACAAGTCTCATATAATTACGTTGGACACTAAGTACAGTGCATTCTGGTTAATCGGGGCAGCCGCTTATTTGGGGCAAATTATGAAGAACAGAAACAAAACAAATATTTAGCCTGAATTTGTTCTGCTTATTTGGGCCAACTCACTGCTTAACTGGGGCAATGAAGGTCTTGATTGAACAATAAACTATATTTAGATGGCGTGCACAAACATCTAAATATAGTTTATTGAACAATAAACTAATTTAGATGATTCGTAACAAAGAGATCATGCGGGCAGCAGCCGAATCAGTTATTGCGAAGTCGTGCTGTACAGTAGTTGTTTCATGTTTGTTCCGTATCATGGTACTCGGATTCTGAAGAAATTTTGCCTGCATCATTTTTGCATCAAATTTTGCCTGCAATTAAGACCCCTGTCAAGATGCCACGTAAAGATTTGTCGCTTTCAGAAAAAAATCGCCATTCTTGACAAAATAAAAAGTCAACTTCCTAACATCAGTCATCGTCAGCTAGCGGAGATAATAAAGGTGCCAAAATCTACAATTTCACGACTGCTACAGCAACAAGAAAAACTTAGGGAGGAGTGGACATTGCGTGTGGATTTAAAGAAAACATCTCATAAGCGAAAGAGGGAAGGCAAAGATCCAGACGTCAAAGATGCTTTGAATCAATGGTTTTCCTCTGTATCTAAACGAGGAGTGCGGTAAGCGGCCCTATGCTAAAAAAACAAGTCAGAAGAGTTGGCCAAAAAGCTAGGTCACATAAATTTCAAAGTGACGGATGGTTGGTTGTCTCGATGGAAGTGTAGACATGACATTAGTTACAAAAAAAGCACATGGCGAGAAGGAGTGGTGATGCTACGATTGCTGAGCAATGGAAATCTGAAAAACTGCCAGAGTTGCTTAAAAAATTTAGTAGGGATGACATTTAAAATGCCGATGAAACAGGTCTGTATTATTGTGCTACACCGGATGGTTCCCTCAGCTATCAACACATAACACTGTTCTGGTTCAAAGAAAGCAATGGATCGTGTAATAGCGTTGTGCTGCTCAAACATGTCAGGAAATGACAAACTCAAAAACTTTTGGTTATTGGTAAAAGTGCCAAACCTCATTGTTTCAAGGGGCTTACAATAGGCAGTTTTCCAGTTTTGTATTATGCCAATAAGAAGGCGTGGATGACCACATATATTTTTACGCAATGGCTAATGAACTGGGACGTGGAACTGCAAAGGAAGTCCAGAAAAATTCTGTTGATATTCGACAACTGCACCTCACACTCTAATGTAGCTGGTTTAAAAAATATTGAACTGGAATTTTTACCACCTAACACCACATCCCTGATACAGCCTATGGATGTGGGAATTATAAAAAATTTGAAGACCTATTATCGCGGAAAGCTGGTTAATCACATCCTTGAAGCAATTGAGGAAAATCTGCTGACATCATCTTCGAAATCAATAGAGATTAGTGCAAAAGTTTCAATGTTAAAAGCTGTACAATTTATCGCCGATTGCTGGGGAGGAATAAGCAGCAAAACAATTCGGAATTGTTTTGCTAAATGTGGTTTCACAACTAATTGTGATTCAGACGCAATAAGTTGTACAGAAAATTAAATGGCTTTAGAACTGCAACGGGTCCAAAATTGTGAAGAATTTTTAACGATTGACAATAACCTTCAATGTTACAATGAAAATGAAGATTATGAGGAAACGATTATTGAACAAATTGCGGCAAAACACTCAGAGACACCAAAAGACCAAGAAAATGATGACAATGATATACCTAAGCGAGTGACTAACCAGGATGCCAGGAAATGTATTGCTGAATTGAGATGTTATTTCATACAGGAAGGCAACGAAGGCAGTCCTTTATCAGCATTAGATACCTGTGCCGACTTTGTTCAATTGCAGTCCATAAAGAGAACACGTCAGGGTACACTTCATAATTTTTTTCAAAGAACCCTTAAGTAATATGTAACCTTTGCTTGACACGGACATTATTCTGTACTGTATCTTCATTTTACATATGTACGTTATATGTACATACATACATTTTGTTTGCTTTTAGGTTTAGTTATTTTTAAATAAGTGTTTGTACCAATATAACTTAAATACAGTGTGCTTTCTTTAAATACCATATTCCCTTTATTTTATTCATACCTTTTTGCCTCCGTTAGAATGTGCTTTTCAGCTCATTAAAATTTCGCTTAGCTGGGCCAAAGTGATCTGTCCCGATGTATCCCAATTAATCGGAATCGACTATATTTTGGCCTCGCTAAATAAAAAAGTATGTTTTTCATTAATGGCATGAAAGACGCTGATGCTGCTGAACGAGAAGCATGAACTGAGGCCATGTGTTGATTAACATGAAAATTCAGAGGAAACCGCGTAGAACCCTGATAAGACAAGTTGCAATCACCGCAAGAAATGTTGTATACCAGGTATCTATTTGTGTTGTAAACGAGGAAAGGACTGAGCAATTGTTCAGTATAGTGTGTAATATCTGTATTGCCTGGCTACAATTTTAAATTCAGTATCTTTAATGAACCTGTTTGTGCCATTGTTCAACATATGGGACAGAAATAAAGTATTTTTTGATATTACTATTGTTGGTTGGTATATTTTTTTTGTATTCTACCCTTAGCTTGTACCCTAATTCTGTCTACTGTAGCAAGTGGGTAACCCCTGTTTAACAATCTGCTGGTTAATATTTGTATTTCTGAGCTCAAAGCAAATTCCATTGTTGAATATTTATAAGCATTGAGAAATTGATTAAAGATAATTGATCTTTTGTAGGTGAACGGGTGATAGCTGTTATAATGCAGAAGCATACCTGTGTTTGTAGGTTTACAGTAGATGTTAAATTGGATTTTATTCATGTCCCAAGTACAAATTTTTAATTGTGTTAAATTGATTTTTAATTGTGTTCATTTGATTTTTAATTATTTCTTACTGTAATGTAAGATTTTCGATTTTTTAATTGTTTTTGTTTTAATTTCTAGAGTATCATACGGAAGTGTTCTACATATCATAGTGAGGTAAACTTCTCTTATTCTTTTCAAATTATTTGATATCTGTACATTTCAGGCATACTGTATAAAATAATATAATACTGATCATAAGGATAATTATAATCACAGAATTTGCTAATATCGACAGAACACAAGACTAGTCATATTTTTAATTTATTAATAACCTGTGTGATATATATAGTATCTTTCTGACCTATTAGTGATCATTCCTATTTAGTTTATACAACAGTAAAGTTCAGTTATAAGAAACATTTTCTGATTTTAAGGGAAAAAATAACAAGGAAGAAATATCTAAAAAAATTTTTACATGAATTAATATAATTATGAACATAATACAAATAGAAGGAAGGAAGAAAAACAATATTTTTATGGTTTATTAATTATCATAAAAAATTCAACACTTTTTTGCTTTTTTGGCTAAATCAAGTTGGATATTTGGGAGGAACCTTTCATAGCAGCCATTTAGAAAACTCAAAAAGTCAAAATAGAAGAAAATTTATGTGGTCAAGCCTACTTACCAACAGCTCCAAGAAATGGAACTGAAGTTAGGACAAAAAATGGAAATGTTCGTAATACCAAAAGATGCAGCGTTTGACTTAACACACCACATATGATCATTGATGAGGGAAATTCTTCAAATAAAAATAAGCCGCCATAAATTGTTAAGGTAATCTAGAAAAAATAAAAATTTGAAAACTGTTATTTTCCAATCAATGAATCCATAATCATAATTTACTGTCCTTAAAATACATATATACAGCAGGATCAGAGCAGTACCAAATATATATCACAGAAAAATTAAGTTAATTTTTCAATACTGAAAATAGTGGATTATGCTGAAGCTAGTATATAAAAGCTTGTAATTAGTGAAAGGAGCAAGGCTGTTTACAAAGATAATTAATTAAAGCAAAATAAAAGCATTCAATATAACAAAATATAATAATGTAACACTAATTAGAATACATAAAATATTATTAAAAGTATTACAATAAAGTTTAAGACATAACAGATGAAAACAGAAACATAGTTGAGTAGGAACTTTTTACAACAAATCTTGCAAATTTTGATTATTACAATCAAAACTAATGTTTGTTTGTTATTTGGTTTTTAATAGCATTAGCAACTAAGGCCACATTGCTCTGGGGCTATGCGATGGTCATTCTTTCCGCATCCTCCGCATTTGGTGGTCACGGGCTCGAACCCCGGTCTAATCAAGAAGTGATCAAAACTAATAAAAGAGATGATCTCAAATAGCATTAAGCATATACTATTTATAAAAAGTACTATTAAAGATTATGGAGTGACATAATGAAATGTTTTAATTTAATGGTTTGCTACTTGGAGCACAAGTTTAATTGTTGATCAGTGATGTGTTATTGCTGAATTCAATTGCTGAAAGTTTTGGAACAAAACTAAATTAAATGATAAAACAGAACAGCAAATATATAATTTTTTTTTTTAATTTTTTCTTGTATTTTTATTGCCTGAAATTAACAGGGTATAGCAAGATGTAAAAACCATAGATGATTATCACATGGTCAATAGGGAGAGTATAAAAAAGATGATTATCATATGATAAATAGGGAGAATCAAAAAGTGTTTATCCCCACCTAGAAATATTTTTTAGGGATATGAAACTTGGCAGGCAATTTGATCCCTCTTTATATATAACTACCTTGTGAAGCTACATGTTTTTTTTTCATCTGTGGATAAATTCTTTCAGGCCTCTTGAATAAAATGCCTTGCTTTAAGCAGAAACCAGGCTTCCACTTCATCAGTCTGAAATCTGTGGCCCTGTAGTGATTTGTTCATTTTAGAGGGAGAGGAACAAGTATAATATTCTCCGTTCACAGTTTGTTTCTCAGAAACCCAGTGCTGCAGTTTTATTCCGCGAGGATAAAAACAAAATCAACATCAATTTTTTTTGATGAACCAAAAACTCAATTTTTTGGAGGCAGTGAATTGTGGTGTTTCCATTGCTTGACTGTTTGGACTCGGGATCAAAATGTTTAATCGAGGACTTGTCACAGGTGATTATTTTATTCAAAAAGTTAGGCTCTTCTTCCACCTTGTCAATTAAGACTTGACAAAGTTCAACGAGCCATTCTTTTTGTTCTGCGGTAAGATCACACGGTACCCATCTTGCGCAAACACATGATGTTAAGGTGCATCTTTACAATTTTGTAACATCTTGCTACACCAACATTCAATTGAACTGCCAGATCACAAATCAATAAACATCTATTTCCTTTTAATAACATTTTGGCTTCCTCGATGTTTTCATCATTTACTGAGGTTGATGGACAGCAGCTTCTTTGTTTATCTCATATGTTTTTTTTTCCTGTCCTTAAAATGCTTCCACCATTTAAATATGGCTTTTCTGCCCAAGGCTTATCACTGTATGCTTCTTGAATCATCTCAAATGTATTCTGACCACTTTTGCCTAACTTTACACAAAATTCAATCGCGATTCTTTGTCTAATAATTAACAAAATATCTTTCTCATCCCCCATCATAAAACACACTTCACATAAACTGTTATAACAAATACAATAATGAATATTATGTAATATGCTTGCACAAACCAACTAAGAAAAGGTGGGGGGACATCCCTAGATGCAAACTCATCACTCGTTTCCATAGCAATGAAGCAGTGTTGCCAGTCCAAGTATTTTCGGAACAGCCCTCGTATGTTTCCACTGTTTGCTTATCTGTTTTGTTTCTGAGTCATGATGTAACCAGCATTCCTTATCATCACAATTTGGTCAAAAAATCAACATTCTTTCTCTCTCTCTCTCTGCAAAGTTCCAAAAAATTGTGCAGAATGCTCTTTCCTGTGGAGATTTTGAGGTTTTAACGATCTCTGAACCCATCAGGCTGCCACCTTAGATGTGCAAAAACTTGTGCATTATGATGCAAACAGATCCACAGCTAATGTTTACTTCATTGTTATAAAATTTATAGGTCATATATTCATTTATTTACAGTGACCAATAAACGAAATTTATTGGTCACAGTGTTGGGGATGGTTTATAGTATCAATGTCATGATATTTCACATTATTTGGCTTCAGCATTTGAGGGGATGCTGGTATAAATTTGTTCACAGCTGGTTTGTAAATGCCATATTGGCTTTATCTATAGTATTCCTTTCACAAAATTATTTCTCTTAATTTAGCTCCCCCACTTTGATATCTTCAATGTTTCTTCATTTAACTACTAGTTTTTGTTGTATTCCCTGTTTGCAGGCCTATCCACTCTGCTGACATATCTTAATTTACATATGTAACTTAATTTATATTATGTTTCAGACAACGTTGTCGGTTATGCTATGCAGCCATTGATGCCATTTTTTCTTTATTTTACTCTCTTTGTTGCTTTATTTTATTTTTTCTGCTTTATTCATGGTGTTATTATTTACAATCTACTAATTAATTTTAATTTATTTAACACTGTTGCAGTGAGCATACTTGCTAGGCACTGCTCACAGTGCCATCTGTAGATTGGTTGATTTTATACTTTATTTCCTTATTTATACTTCATTTTTCAGTTCGCAGTTTGGCTTCACATCATGAGGATGCTTAAGCTACCTTGATTTTATTTTTCACTGCATAAGGGCCACTGTTGTGCAAATCTAATGCATTGAGGGCTGATAGAATTCTGTTGGCTACTGACTGATGCAATGATTTGTGTGATTCGAAATATAGTGATTCCACAACTATTGTTGCCCTCTGGCCGCCTGATGAGATAGGACTTAATGGTCATACTGAATTCTGAATTCTAAATTTTAGTTGTTTCACTGACTGGTCATGGTGTTGTGGATGGTTTACAGTATCAATGTCATGATGTTTCACATTATTTGGCTTCAGCACCCTTTTTCAGGGAAAATTTGTTCATAATTGGTTTGAAAATTATGCCCTATTAGCTTTATTTAAATTATTCAAAATTTTAGACATGTATTCCTGTCACAAAACGTTTTCTCTTCGTTTAGTCTCCTCCTTCCCACTTTTGTCATATTTGATATTTATTTATTTAACTATTGGTTTTTGTAGTATTCACTGTTTGCAGGCTTATCCACTCTGCTGACATATCTTAATTTACATTACATTACACACATGCAATATCAAATTTTTAACTCAGACATTACTAGGCAAGGGTAAATACTTATTTACCATCCCTCATAATGAGTGTTCATACCAACGTTTACCAATATAGAAGAATTGCCTGTAATATATTTTTCAGGTAATATTTAATATTACCTGAAAAATATATTACAGATAGGTAATATTTAAAATGGCACTAACTGCATTGCAAAAACTTATTTATTGATCCTGTACATATGCATGCAAACAGGAAAAATGTAAAATACAAGGTATCCATAAAGTCTTTGTGTACTTTAAAAAGTACAACTTGGGTTCTAAACAAAATAAAAACAATCTGTAAAATGCATTGGAGAAATACTTTAGTCTAGTTTTTAGAGTATGTAATCATAAGATGTTAAGATTCAACGGAATTAATGATAAACTGTAGAATGATTTTGCAATTCCATAACCATGTTCTCCAGTTGTGTTTCAGTTATAGCATTAATTAAATTTGAGATCCTGGTGTAAAGATCATTTAAAAAGCAAGGTTAAGGAGTAAATCACACTTTTGACATATCCCCATATAAAAATGTACAATGAGGAAAAAATTTGGTGAACAAGCTGACCATGCAATTGGCCCACCTTTTCCAATCCATCTGTTTGGAAAAAAGTGTTTAAAAATTGTTGAACATTCTGAAAGAAGTGGCAAGGTGCTCTATTTTGTCGAAAAACTATATTTGCTTCAATTCTTAATTGTCTTAGTTCAGGAATAAAAAAATCTTGTAGCACTGCAAGATAACTATCATCATTAATCACTGCTTCTTCAAAAAAGAAAGGACTAATCATATGTGTGTTTTATCTAGGACACCAGACACTGATTTTGGAGGGAATCTCTTTCATCTTCTTAGATTTCTTGTGATTTCTCTGTCCCCCATATATGGCAATTAAATTTACCACTAATACAAAATGTTGCATGGCTTCATCACTAAACATTAGACTGTCAAGTGATACAATACCATTTTCATTTATTAAACTTGTTACAGAAAGCTAATCTTGCATGGTAGTCCAATTCCAGCAACATTTGATGCACTTGAATCTTGTAAGGTCACTTGTGCAATTTCACTCTAAGAATTTTGTGCACCATTGCTTTAGGAACACTGAGTGCCACCGATGCCAGCCTTGGTGATTTTCATGGGCTTGGCTGAAAAGCTTTCTTGACAGATACCATACTCTCCTTGTTTAATCTGTGCCTTCCAGTTTGTGGCTTTTCATTAACAGAACCAGTCTCTTTAAACTTCATCTAGTTTGAAAGAAATCAAATTTCTGTGTGATGTTTCCTTTGCATAATGTGTCGATTACCTGAAAAAATAAAAAAATTAAAATTAAAGTAAATTAACAATTTTTGTGCATATAAATTAGAACAAATTACCTTTCCAATGTAGATTGTTTTTATCTTGTATAGAATCTATGTTATTGCAGTTTTAAAGTACACAGGAACTTTACGGACACACTGTATCCACACCACATTAATCTAACAATCAGAATACTCTAATAAAACTGGCAAAAATGTCATTTAAATATCAGCTATAATAATGACCAATATTAACCCAGTAGTGGTCGTGCCCTTGTTTGGTGAAATGGGGGTCATGTTACTCTTGTCAAATGACTGTTTTTTTTTTTTTATTTACGGAAAAAAATTTTGAAATTTTAAAATTCTACTTGCAGTACACCAATATATCACCTTTTTTTAAAATCAATTTCCACAAGTAGTAAAACAAAGAAGGTTAAACCTAGATGAAGAAAAAAACAAGGTATGTGTGTATATGTATTATTATTATCATTATTATTAGCCATATGGTGCAAGGAAGCCTGAGGCTTATGCTGCACCAGCCAAAAAAAATTCCCAAGTTACCCTGAACGAGAGAGAGAGAGAGAGGAATCACTAAGAAGGAGAGGAATGGTGGTGTCTGGCTCCGAGCCCTGGATGTGCCAGGCCCATACTCACCAGATGTGAGCAAGTCTAATAAAGTTTGTATAGATGGAGGTGAAAATTACACAAAGTGCCAAGGACTAGTAGAAAAGAAGTAATGTAGATTTGAAAAAGACGAAAGAATGTTAATATCCTAAAAGTTATGATGAATTAAGAAAATTAATGGCTGAATTGCAAAGCCAATTTGGAGGTGAAGGAACTGTAAAGTAAAAATATTAATACCAAATAATTAAACAAAAAAAAAAGTAAAATAAAATAAAAGGCGGTAGAGCAGTCATCAGATATGGGTGGGCAAATTTAGTTATAAGTCGAATACAGGGATGGCAAATATGCAAAATCTGATGTCAGCAGAAGTAAATATTGATACATGTATCAATATTTACTTGATATATTTGATCATACACAGTGGCTCACATCTGGTAAGTATGGGCTTGGCACGCCCAGGGTTCTGAGCTGGATGTCGTCATTCTTCTCTTTCTTGGTGATTACCTTTTACTTCTGACTCTTTCTCTTGAGGTAATTCAGAAATTTTTTTTTTTTTTGGCTGGTGCAGCATAAGCCTTAGGCTTCCTTGCACCATATGGCTAATAATAATAATAAATGTTGATACATTTATCAATATTTATTGATACATGTATCAATATTTACTTCTGCTGACATCAGATTTTGCATTTTTGCCATCCCTGTATTCGACTTATAACTAAATTTTCCCACCCATATCTGATGATAGCTCTATCACCTTTTATTTTATATTTACACATACTTAATATAACAGATACTCACCAGATGTGAGCCCCTAGGGGCTCACATCTCTTGTGAGTATCTGTTATATTAAATTAAATTTTATTTTTATCAGAAAAATTTTTCAGATATATATATATAGTGAGAGTATTGAACATGGGGAATAACAGATTTAAAAAAATGGAAAACAGATTAGTCAATACGTAAAGAAAAGATGTATGCCCTAAACTATAAACAAAAGAGAAGCCTAAAAAAAAGTACTAATAATAATAAAATATCAAATATTACTAAAATTATTACAGCTAATTATCATATAAAGATATACTGAATGGCATGTGAAGGGCTAGCACCATTCAATACATCCAAATAATAATAAGCAAGAGCTGTCTGTTTCTAATTGCTACCTGCTGGTAATAGTAGGACCTAATAATATGCCAAAAGGCCTAAGTTAGAAAGATGTAATAAAAAAGTAATATTTTATTCAAATTTAGGAGCATACTAGAAAAATAACTCAACAGATAGCAGACTGAACAAATACAGGGTTGTTAAAATTAAAGTATCCCTATGTAGAATGCTCTGGAGTGGGTTCTAGGTTTCGTGCCAGAGAGAAATTTGGACAACAGGTGCAGTGGACAATGCGCTCGCCATTTATTGGAAAGGAAGATTAGTTACAAAATTTGTCACTATATGGTGCTGTTACTCTATGGCATGTAACTATCTTAGTTACGATTATGCAAATACATTAATTATTTGCATAATCGTAAGTTATTGCCACAACGGCACTACTCAGCTCTACTGTACTGTATGAAAGCAAACTAGTCTCTTCAAAAACATACAGTAGATGTTTGCCTGCACTACAGCAGCAATGCCAGCAACGTTGCAGAAAAAGGCACTATTAGTGAAGCTGTACTATCAGAACAGCAACAATGTGACTATCAGAGAATTCCAGCATCAGAAGCGCATAAGGCATGGCCCTATGACTGTTTGTGCTGTCCGCAAAATGATTGAAAAATTTGAAGCGACAGGACACGTTGTTCAACCAGATAGAGGTTGAAAACGAGTGACCTCCTGTTGCGTTGAAGATGCGGCTATGGCTCTCGTGCATTTATCAAGTCAATCTCCATGTGGTAGCGCAAGTGTGCCAGCTGTTTCTCGTGAAGTGGATATCACGTATTCCACTGTAAGGCTAGTAATGCATCAGGTGTTGCGGTACTATCCTTACAAGATGCACATGCTAAAGCATGGTGATGCAGATATTCGTTTCACATATGCACTTCAGTTTCTGGCGCAAATGACAGTGGATACCACTTGGCCATTGGAACATTGTTTGGAGTGATGAACCCCACTTCTGCTTAAATGGACAAGTGAATATGCACAACTGTCACATTTGGGAACAGAAAACCCTCGAGTAATCCAAGAGGTCCCATTGCATTCTCCAAAAGTGAAAGTATGGTGTGGATTTAAGGCCACATTCATGATTGGGCCATATTTTTTTTGAATAGGTAACACTGACTGGACCCCACACCTGTTCCATCACTAGACAGCGATATTATGAAATGTTGGCAAATTTTGCAATACCAGAGCTGCAATAACGCGGGTGCCTTCAGGATACCATATTCATGCAAGATGGTGCGCCACCCCACATCCACCGTTGTGTCTAAAGATTGTTAAGGCAACACTTTACAGACAAATGGGTCATCAGCTGTTGTTTCCAGACATCTTGGCCACCCCGATCATGGACCTCACCCCATGTGACTTCTGGTTGTGGGGTGTTTTGAAGAACCAGGTGTATCGGGAAGGATGTCAACCTCTTGCAAATCTGAAGGACAGCATTAGATGTCATGTGCTGGCTATTCCAGTTGACATGTTACATTCTGCTGTAGAAAATGCTGTTCTTTGAATGAAAACTGTTGTTGACCAAAATGGAGGACACATTGAACAATTGGAACGCTGTTCAAATGATTTGTATTTCCACAGCGCCACATAGTGACAAATTTTGTAACTATTTTTTTTATTTTTATTTTTTTCCAATGAATGGCAGGCGCATTCTTTGTTGTGCCTGTTGTCCAAATTTCTCTTCAGTGCCAGCCTTGGAACTTGCTCCAGAGCCCTCTACATAGGGATAGTTTAATTTTAACTATATAATTATAACTATATAACTATAACTAATTAACTATATAACTTTAATTTTAACTATAATTTTAATTATATATATACACAACTATAAATACAAAATGAGAGGGGGGGGACTAACATGGGGTAAGAAATAAGCCAAGGCTAAAAAAGGTGAAGTGAAGGAAGAAATAGAAACAAAAAATATAGCGAATTCAACATTTTCAAATACATAATAACAATATATATATTACTATACTGGCTATGGAAGATACATCTGTTGGATCTAGAAGTCACCCTTTTACATTAGGTTTTAAAACCTTATATTCATATGGACTCAACAATAAATTTAATGGCCAGTGTTTTGCTTATCATATTCAAATTCCATGCATATATTCTGTTTTTCACTTAGCAAAAAAAGATTGCTCCTATGCATTCTAGTGGTCTGCACTAAAGCAAACACTAACATCGAAATACTAGTAAACTTGTGTTACCCAATTTAGCGAATTTCATGGATTTATTAAAATCTTGAGATAATCTGATAATTAATGTACAAAATAAAATATACAAAACATTCTGTCTGGCCACAAGCTTAGTATGTGATCACAGTGTACTCATGGGATTTACTTAAAGATGTAACCACCATCAAAGGGAAGGGTTTTTGTTTTCGTAAAGGTGATGACTACAGTGGTCTCAGACAGTTTTTAAATTCAATACAGTGGGATCAACTGATGATGTTACCAATGGTGAATTCTAAATGGGAAGCTTTCAGGGACTTAATCTTGGAGGCTACTAGGCTTTTCATACCAATTAAGAATTACTGTTCAAGGTTCAGGCCTAAATGGATGTCAGATGAATTAATGAGGCTCGTAGCAGAAAAGAAAAATGCATGGGATGCATATAAATTATCAGGTGACACAGAAGTATACAACAGATATAAGCTAGTCTGAAATCAAGTCACAAAGGAGGTTAGGAAGGTGAAGGCACATTATGAGAAATCTTTGGCAAAGGATGCAGGAGCTCACATCTGGTGAGTATGGGCTTGGCAAACCCAGGGTCCTGAGCTGGATATCATCATTCTTCTCTTCCTTGTTGATTCCCTTCTACTTTTTTCTCTCTCTCTCTCTTAGAGTAACGCAGGATTTTTTTTTTTTTTTTTTTTTTTCGTTGGTGAAGCATAAGCCTCAGGCTTCGTTTGCACCATATGGATAATAATAATAATAAGAAGAAAAACATCAAAGAGTTCTTTATTTATGTAAGCTCTAGAAGGAAGGGGATGAATCAGATCGGTCCACTTAACATAGATGGTTCAACTATTGATGATAATGCTCAAGTAGCTTATAAACTGAATAAGCATTTTGCATCTACATTCACAATGAGAAGTTATTCAAGGAGGGGAATGCCAGAAGTTTATCAAACTCTAACAGAGAGCTAAGTGATTTTGTAATAACTGAGAGCAAAGTGGAGGATAAATTGTTGAAGTAAAACTTAAAAAAAGGCACCTGGAGTAGATAATCTATCCAGTTATAATGAAGGAGGCCACGAGTGAAGTAAGCAAACCCTTTGCCATAATTATGAAAGAATCCTTAGAGTTAGGGGAGGTCCCCGTGGACTGGGGATGTGCAAATATATCCACAATTCACAAGGGGGGGGTTCAAAGGGTGACACAAATAATTATAGACCTGTTAGTTTACTTTCTGTTCGGGGGAAAATAACAGAGTCACTGGTTAAGGAGGTGATACAGGATCACTGAGACAAGACAGCAGTAATAGTTCAGACACAGCATGGGTTTGTTAAGGGAAGTCTTGTCTGACCAATTTGACTGGATACTATGATGTAGTCACAAAAGAACTGGATGAAAATATAATTTTGATATCATATACTTGGATTTCAGGAAAGCTTTTGATACTGTTGCACATGGTAGACTGTTGTACAAATTGGAGCAGTATGGCATTAAGGGCAAGTTACTGCAATGGATAAAGGGATGGTTGAGTGGGAGACAGCAGAGAGTAGTAATAAATGGACACTGCTCTATGTGGACTAATGATATTAGTGGAGTCCCCCAGGTTCGGTGCTGGGGTCCATTGTTGTTGTTTTTTTATCAATGAAGGCATATCAGGCTTAATGTCCAAGTTTGCAGATGATACAAAGGTTGGCAGGGTTGTTAATGACACTAAAGACAGTATGTTACTGCAACAGGATCTAGAAAAGTTAGGCAGATGGGCTGAGAAGTGGCAACTGAATTTTAACATTGACAAATGCAAAGTACTCCATATGGGTACCAGTAACCCAAGAGAAACATACCAATTGTGTGGTACTAAACTTAGGGAGGTGGAGAATGAAAAAGACCTGGGGGTAATTGTGAAGTCAGATATGAAGTCCTGTGAGCAGTGCAGATGGGCTTCCAGAGCAGGTTATGGAGTTTTGTCAATGATATATACGAATTTTGCTGGCAGAGACAAGGAGATGATTATCCCTTTGTATAAGGTCCATTGTTGTTTTGTGTGTTTATCAATGATATCGATGAAGGCATATCAGGCTTAATGTCCAAGTTTGCAGATGATACAAAGGTTGGCAGGGTTGTTAATGACACTAAAGACAGCATGTTACTGCAACAGGATCTAGAAAAGTTAGGCAGATGGGCTGAGAAGTGGCAACTGAATTTTAACATTGACAAATGCAAAGTACTCCATATGGGTACCAGTAACCCAAGAGAAACATACCAATTGTGTGGTACTAAACTTAGGGAGGTGGAGAATGAAAAAGACCTGGGGGTAATTGTGAAGTCAGATATGAAGTCCTGTGAGCAGTGCAGATGGGCTTCCAGAGCAGGTTATGGAGTTTTGTCAATGATATATACGAATTTTGCTGGCAGAGACAAGGAGATGATTATCCCTTTGTATAAGGCAATGGTCAGGCCACACTCTTTGAGTACTGTATACAGGTCTGGAGGCCTCATTTTAGGAAGGATGTAGAGTTGCTAGAATGAGTACAAAGAAGAGCAACAAGATTGGTGAGAGGAACAAAGGGATGTGCTTATGAAGAAAGGCTTAAGTTCTGCAAGTTGCAGCATCTGGAGACTAGGCACCTGCGAGGTGATCTGATTGAGGTGTATAAGGCCTTGAATGGTTTGAGCAAGCTCAATGCTGATGGGATTCTTCCTCTTGTTCAGAATAATCACCTGAGAGGGTATAATTTCGAATTGAGGAAAGACAGTTGTAGGATAGATGTGTGGAAGTTTGCCTTTAGCCAGCGGGTAGTTGATTGCTGGAACAGACCCATCTGTTGTTGTGGAAGTTGATAGCTTAAATAAATTTAAGGCTGAACTAGACCAACATTTGGAGTGACTGGATGGGTGGATAGGAAGGGTTTTTTTTTTTTTTTGGCTGATGCTGTATAAGCTTACTTTCTTGCATCATATGTCTCAGCTAATGTTAAAAATTGATATAACTTTTCTAACATACACCTAAAGCTTGTTATATGACAGTAGCATTAGTACAGCATATGACAGAATAAAGCAAGCTTATACAGCATATTCATATTAGGTAGCATTCTCAAAGATCTGTTGACTACCTGATATTTAAATTTTCAAAATATTGTTATTGATTATATTAATTTTGGACATATAATTAACATGTAAACTCTTCTATTAGCATATATATATATATATATATATATATATATAAGATACTGATACATACAGCCCTTAAATTTTGATCTTAAAGTTTGAAATTATAAGCAGTAATTTGGTAGAAAGTGACTGCAAAGTAGAATGTTACTGTCATTTAGTCGAATTTCAACCATATGCTGATAACTTCCACAAGCACATTATTACATGTGATGGGTATTATTCAGCATACTGAACTGCAAGCAGTATTAGTATGGTTTTAAGTTTAGGCCTTGTTCTAAAATTATGTTGAATGTTTTTAAAAAGCAGTTGTATGCATACTTTATTGCAATTTTGCCTAAAAATGGCTAGTAAATATTGCACCTCACTTGATGTGGATTTGCTTGTGCATGTGTGTGTGTGGGGGGGTCCTCTTGCGGGGAGGGCTGAGTTCTGCAGGTTGCAGCGGTTTGAGACTGGGCACCTGCGGGGTGGTCTAATTGAGGTGTGTGGGGGCCTTGAGTGGGTTGAGCGTGCTGAGTTTTGGTGGGATTCTTCTGCTTGTTCAGCAGATTGTGAACCTGGGGGGGGGCATGGGTTCAGATTGAGGAGGGATGGATGTGGAGTGGATATGTGGAGCTTTGCCTTTGGCCGACGGGTGGTTGATTGCTGGAGCGGGCTTCCATCTGTCGCTGTGGGGGTTGATTGGTTGAATGGATTTAGGGAGGAGCTGGACAGGCATTTGGAGGGAATTGTTGTGTAAATTATTTTTTATTTTATTATTATTTTTTTTTTTGGCTGATGCTGCATGGGCTCGTGCACTTGCTTTCTTGCATCACATGCTACTACTACTACACTTCCTTGGATTTTATGTACTTCTCATCTCAGAGCATACTGTCCCCCCTTCCTGTCTTTTCTTAACACATTGCCCTCTCCATTCAAATTCTGTATCATGTATCTGAGTGACATTGTCTCCAATATCCTAATAATACCTGCATTTAATGAATTGGCCAGTATTTCATCAAATTTATTTACCATACTTCTAGCATTAGTGAACACGCAAGTATACAGGAACAGACAAAATAATGGAAACACTTGTGAAAAAGCTCCATGTACATTAATATGGTGCTGCGCCATCCCTTGCTTTTAAAACATCCTGGAATAGATTCAAATAAATCTATCAAGATGAATATTGGCCTATTCTTCCTGGAGGAATGTTTCAAGCTTTTATAGTGATGGTGGAGCAAATATTATCACGCTCTTCTCCAAATACACCCACAGCGGTTCAGTAATGTCTGGTGATTGTGAAGTCCGTGGGATATGCTTTGCCTCAGTTTCATTCTCCTCAAACCAAGTTTGAACATATCTGGTTGTATACGAGTATGGGCTTGGCACACCCAGGGTCCTGAGCTGGATATCATCATTCTTCCCTTTCTGGTGATTCCTCTCTCTCTCTGTCTCTCTCAGGGTAATAAGGAATTTTTTTTTTTTTTTTTTTTTTTTTGGCCAGTGCAGCAAAAGCCTCAGGCTTCCTTGCACCATATGGCTAATAATAATAATAATAATAATAATAATAATATTGTATATTGCATCTAAATTTTTATTATGGCAGCCAGTACTATGTTGCCATTTTTGAATAAAGTCCCTCTGTACCATTTTGTTTCCGTTGTTGTGTCGGTGTTGTTTCCTTCATCATTTCTGTACCTCGCAACATTCCTTTGGTATGCTTTTCCCATATCCAGGCCAATCCTATGAGAAGCTACAGGTGAAAACCTAACTGGTCCTTAAATTTTGCATACCAGTGTACTGTTTTCTATGTATAAAAATTGCCTATTTTGCAAGACATTCAATATTTGTTCGCAGTATAGTACTTAACAGTAGTACGTATTTAGTTTTTAAGATAATTTGATGGCTGAAATTATATAACACTAATTATACCTCATATTAAAAAAAAATATTGGACAATTGCAATATACATACCAGTAACAGCATTCAAGCCTGCAACCTTTATATTTTAGGCAAGTACATTACCTGCTGGACCAATTTGGCAGTACATGCTAACATTTTTTGACTTAATGAGAATTACTGTATTATCTGATAAAAAGAATGAATTACCCCAAATACTAAAGACTTTGAATACTGAATGCTAAAACCTTCAAAAAACCACAATTTTCCAAAATCTGGCAAATACTGGATCCTAGTGATGATGAATTTATGAGCTTCTACTATACTTAAAAAATATAATATTAAGGTCTCAGCCAGGCATCTTGAAGAACTGCAAGCCTCGGTGCCACAGACCCACTAAAACCTCCTCTCCCCCCCACTTGGACCTGTTACTTTGTTTGAGGTTAACATGGCAAGGTTCCAAATTTGGCAACAATTCAAATATGCAGTCTTTTTAAAATTTTAACAGATATGGGCAACAGAAATTTTTTGCAGATAAAACTTTATGGTGGACAAAAAAAACCACTCAACGGTAAAAGAGCCAAACCGTGTTATCATATTTGCTTGCAGTTTTGGTTAGGTGGGAAATTCTAATGTATCATTGTTAAATGATACTGTATAAGAGAGAGCCATAACTAAACCAAATTCCCCCTCTCCCCCAACGCTTTAAATAAAGTTATGTTTATACTGAAAATTAGTCATTTTTACATTTAAAAACATATCTGGGCAAAAGCTATTAAAACTGGAGATGCCTTAAATACTGTACTTGTGCCTTAAATTAAATTAGGAGGGAGTACACATGTCTATGGCTGCCTTTCCTTCCATTTTAAATAGTGGATATTATTTGTGCTTTTTCATGAAGCCAAAAATGGCAACTCCTCTATGGCAACTTAGTTGGCACAATACATCATCGTCTGTCACTCATTTGCAGAGGTCTAGGTTCAAGCCCCATGAATGATTAGAAGAATTTCTAACATCCTCTTCAACTGAGGCTCTAGCTAGCCAATCTCAGAGAGAAAGAGTAGGGTTCCCGTGTGAGTTATTTTGTAATTTTCAGCCTGCACAATGTGCAAATTGGTTTGAGAACACAGTTATACAGACAAGCTTCAGTGACATTAAAATAATAATATGAATTTTTGGCATATGGTGAGTTTCTCTGTGGCAGCTTAATTGGCACAATATCATCTGCCACTAGTTTGGAGAGCTTGGTTTGATTCCCATTAACAACTGGAGGAATTTCTGCAGATTTCATCATTTGAGTTGTAGTTAGCTGATCGCAGGAGGAGAGGAATTTCTGCAGATTTCATCATTTGAGTTGTAGTTAGCTGATCGCAGGAGGAGAGAACAAGGTTTTCCAACATGAGTCATTCTGAGTTTTCAGCTCATACAACATATAACAATTTGTATGCTGTGTACGTTGTAGAAGTACTGTATATGTTCACAGGCATTAACCTGTGAACATACAATTCTTCAGACAAAATTCACAATATGGATCTGAGCAATGGGTCAAATGTCATTAAAAAAATAAATAATAATTTGAATTTTGCCACATGGAGGGACCCCCATAGCAGCTTAGCACAATAAATTGCTGTCTGCACTTGCTTGAAGTCTGGGTTTGATTTCCAATGAAGATTGAGGAATTTCTCAAGTTCTCTTCAATTAACACTGTAGTAAAAGGCAATTTCAGAAGGGTGGGGTAGGGGACCCCCTCATAAGTTATCACAGGTTTTACAGCATGCAAAACACACACACACACACACACACACACACACACACACACACACACACACACACACACACACACACACAGTAGGCCTCGACTTATGATGACATCGACATCCTCAGGAATTGATATACCTTCCATACGATCATTTATTTTAAGGACCGATGATATTTGGAGGGTCTAACTATATCAGAAAACCATCGGGTTTTCTGATATAGCTAGAACAATATGTGGGCAAAAATTTTCAAACACGTGGCGCATGGAACATCACTCATACGATTAGCTCCATCAACCAGTGGCAGTGCTGTGCGCTTTGAAGACTTTAAAGCCAGCAGAGGCTGGTTTGAGCGCTTCAAAAAAAAAGGTCGAATATCAAAAGTGTTGAAAAGCATGGGGAGGCAACAGTGCTGATAAAAAAGCAGATGAGACCTTTAAAATTGAATTCCAAGGGTTTGTTGATCAGGAGGGTATCTTCCCCAGCAGGTTTTTAACATTGACGAAACTGGCATCTTCTGGAAGCGAATGCCCAGGAGAACGTACATCACTAAGGATGAGGCTAGTTTACCTGGGCATAAGCCTATGAAAGATAGGCTCACTCTCCAGTTGGGTGCCAATGCCTCTTGAGATTTTAAGCTGAAGCCTTTGCCTGTGTATCACTCTAGCACCCCCAGAGTATTTAAACAACAAAAGGTCGTGTTTCAATGCAGTAATAAGAAGGCATGGGTTACAAGATATGTCTTCAATAAATGGGAGCTTGAAGTTTTCTGTCCAGTGAAGAGTTATCTTGAGAAAAATAAGCTTCTTGTGAAGGCACTGCTCCTGCTGGATAATGCACCAGGAACATAAGAAAGGCCATGATCCCAACCTTGTTCAATCTCTTGAGGCACAATCTGACTTTGTTTAAATCAAATTTTTACCACCGAACACCACTCCTCTTCTTCAATCAATGACCAGCAAGTGATTGCAAACTTCAAGAAAATCTAATGATGTGGTTACAAAGAAACTGGATGCAAAAAATAATTTTGATATCATATATTTGGATTTCAGGAAAGCTTTTGACACTGTTGCACATGGAAGACTATTGTACAAATTGGAGTAGAATGGTATTAAGGGTAAGTTGATACAATGGATAAAAGGATGGTTAAGTGGGAGAAGACAGAGAGTGGTAATCAATGGGTGCTGCTCTTCGTGGACTAATATTATTAGTGGAGTCCCACAGGGTTTCGTGTTGGGTCCTCTGTTGTTTTGTTTATTTATCAATGATATTGATGAAGGTATATCAGGCTTAATGTCGAAGTTTGCAGATGATACAAAGGTTGGCAGGGTTGTTAATGACAGTAATGGCAGTGTGCTACTGCAACAGGATCTAGATAATTTGGGCAGATGGGCTAAGAAGTGGCAACTGAAGATTAACCTTGACAAATGCAAAGTACTGCATATGGGTAGAAGTAACCCCAGAGAAACGTATCAACTGTGTGGTGGTACGTTTCTCTGGAACGTACCACTTAAGGTGGTAGAAAACGAAAAAGACCTGGGAGTAATTGTGCAGTCAGATATGTTTTCTGAGCAATGCAGACAGGCTGCCAGGGCAGGTCATGGGATTTTGTCAATGATATATAGGAATTTTGCTAGCAGGGAAAAGGAGGTGATTGTCCCTTTGTATAAGCCATGGTCAGGCCACGCCTTGAGTACTGTGTACAGGTCTGGAGGCCTCATTTTAGGAAGGATGTAGATTTGCTTGAGCGTGTACAGAGAAGGACAACAAGATTGGTGAGGGGAATGAAGGGGTCCTCTTACCAAGAGAGGCTTAAGTTCTGCAAATTGCAGCGGCTAGAGACTAGGCACCTGCGCGGTGATCTGATTGAGGTGTATAAGGCCTTGAATGGGTTGAGCACGCTGAATTCTGATGAGATCCTTCCACTTGTTCAGATTAAGAACCTAAGGGGACATAAATTCAAATTAAGAAAAGACAGATGTAGAATAGATGTGCAGAAATTTGCCTTTAGCCAGCGGGTGGTTAATTGCTGGAACAAACTTCCATCTGTCATTGTGGAAGTTGATAGGTTGAATAAATTTAAGGAGGAACTGGACAGGCATTTGGAGGGAATGGTGTGATTTTTTTTTTTTTGGCTGATGCTGCATAAGCTCATACACTTGCTTTCTTGCATCACATGCCAATACTACTACTACTACTACACCACGAAAATGTTCGCAAGTTGCTCTGCAGCGACCTCTGGTAAAAATTCTGTCATCCTCAGAGATTTTTGGAGGTCAAAGTTCAACATGCTGGATTGTGTGAGGCTGATTGTAGGTTGTTGGAATGATAATTCCACCTGGTGCTTAAATTCAGCCTTGAAAAATATCTGGCCTTTAATTATCCATAATGTTGATGGATTTGAAGATGATGGTGCTTTGACAAATGATATTGTTACTCTTTATAAATCAATGGGTCTGGAAGTTGGCAAAGAGGATGTAGAGAACCTTATTAGAGTTCATGGGTGTGAGCTAACAGCAGAGGAGCTACAAGAGTTGGAGAAAATTATGGAGAGTGACACTGGAGAGGAAGAGGAAGAAAAAGCCAGCAGAGGCTGAAGAGTTGAAGACTGTCATTTCTTGTTGGTATCATTTAAGAGAAGTGGTAAAAAAAACACTCCAACAATGAAAACACTGAACTCATGCAAAATGGAAGACAAAGTCATTTCTTACTTCAGAAAGCTACAAAAAAGTCATAAAAAACAGTCCACTTTGGACAGTTTCTTTGCCAGTAGCAACAAAATACTGAAAAGACATGATATAGTCACATCACCACTATGCCACCATTGATTTCATCAGCTCTGACGTTGAAGTCTAAGGTAAATGCTAATATATTGTTTGTTTTTTATTTTAAGATGTTTTATGACCGAGTTTGGAATCTTTATAAAACACTAATTTTTAATGTAAAAATTATGCATAACATGTAAGAAATACCTATTTTATGTGTTGTTGGGGAACGAATTACAGGAAATCGATGTATTATTGGTTTCAACTTACAATATTTTCAACATACAATGAGTCTTGTGGAATGAATTACCATCGGATATTGGGGCCCCACTGTGTGTGTGTGTGTGTGTGTGTGTGTGTGTGTGTGTGTGTGTGTGTGTGTGTGTGTGTGTGTGTGTGTGTGTGTGTGTGTGTGTGTGTAATATTGATAAAAATAATAGGATATAATCACATTACTGAACAACTAAGCAAGCAAGAAAAAGTATTAAATTATTAAACTGGGTTATGGATCTGGGCACTACTAGTTATAGTAGAAATACCTGGCAACCATAATGAAATATATTGACGATTTCACACCCCCTCACTCAGGGTTACTTCAACTAATATAAACAGAGAACTATTGGTCTTCATCTTTGGGTCTCCAATGTTGCTCTGTAATCATCGCATGTAGCTAACTTCACCGATTCTAGTCTAAGCACACAGTAAGGTGGCATTAATTTGACTTCATTTTGTTTTCTAAATTTACTATGTTTAAATTTCATACTGTATTTTGCCTTCTATTTGAATTCAAACTTTCATTCATTTTTCCTTTAACCAGATTTAATTGGCATTAATTTAGCTTTTTAGCTCTATTTTATACTTATATATTTTTATTTATGTTTGAATTTGATTCCTTTTGGTCTCTGTCGGGTTGGCTATGACGTATATAATTTACACGTATACATCATAACAGAAACAGAGACCCTACTTATTGTGGTGGCTCCTACGGTTTTGGCTATCAACTCTCTGAAGAGGTAGTTAAAGCCCTAGGACCCACTACTTTAGGTACCATCATTATTATCATTATTATTTTTATGTTAGTCTAATTTAATTTCAGGTTTTCTGCTTTTACCTTGCTGGCTTTCTCAATTTTTTCCATGGTAATTACAATTGACAGGTCAGCACCCCATATGAGTGACAAGCTCTGCCATTAACATAAATATCTGAATTTGAATTATTTGCCATATGGCAGAATCCTTCATGGCAGCTCAGTTAACATGACACATTGCTGTTGCTACTTGTTTTGGAGATTGCTGTTGATGACTGGAGGAAATTTCAAAAGCCCTCGTGTGTGAAGTGCATATTTTTAGCACACAAAATATGCAAATCAGCTTATGAGTATATATTTACACAGACAAATGCACACCAAGCTCTTCTGCATTAAAATAATAATCTGAATTTTTTTTTTTTTTTTTGCCATATGGTAAGTATACAATAGACATAACCTTTTCTTAAACCCTCTCCTTAGTCCACAATACCAATCTTTTTATTATAATGTTATTTAATGTAAGGTTCTCTTTATCATTTTAATGGCACTGGTGCCATTAAAATAACAGTCTGATTTTTTTTTTCCATATGGCAGATACAGAATAACAGATTAACAGTAGAGCCAGGCAAAGGAAAAAGTGATTTTTGCATTGCTTCTATTGGAATGAGTGGCAGCCTGGAAACCAAAAAACACTGGGGATTTTAAGGACTGTGGGAAGTCACCATGGAACAACTAAATACATACATGTTAGGGTAACTAAGAGTAAGAACAGGTGCATGCATGCATACTTGTGGATGCATACAGCAATGCTAGGAGTAAAGTAAATAAATTTGATGAATTTGAAGTGCTGGTCAAGACATTAAAGGCAGATACTGGTGGGTTATCAGAGACATGGTGCCACACAGATATAAGGAATGAAGGATTGGAATTTGGGGAGTACAATGTGTACAGAAAGGATAGGAAGGGAGGAGGGGTTATGTGTTAATTCAGAAACACAAAATCTAACACAGCGCATCCAGTTGACATGGGTGGACATGCAATGATGAGATCAGTTTGGTGTGACATAAGCATTGGGAAAGCAAAAATGAGAGTAGGAGTGAGCTATAGGCCAAATGACTCTGATGAGTACAATAAACTGTACAGAGAAATAGAGTGGGCCAGTAAATCAGAAAGTCTTATAATGGGGCATTTTAATTTCCTAGAAATTGGCTAAAACTTGTGGACTGGTCACTTGCACACTTGCAAGACTTTTGTGGATTTATGTGATGACTGTTTTTTTACAGCAGCATGTTTGAAAGGCAACCAGGGGGGAGTAATACTCTTGATCTGATTATCAGTAGTGGTTATTCATGCATTAAGAATCTGCAGATAAAGGAACTGCTAGGTGACAGTGATAACAGTGTACTGAAATGGGATTTACTCAAAGATGTAACTACCATCAGGGATAAAGTAAAGGGTTTTTGCTTTCATAAAAGTGACTATAGTGGTCTCAGACAGTTTTTAATTTCTATACAGTGGGACCAACTGATGATGTTACCAACAGCAAATTCTAAATGGAAAGCATTCAAGGAATTAATCTTGTAAGCTACTAGGCTTTTCATACCAACTAAAAATAATACTGTTCAAGGTTTAGGCCTAAATAGATGTCAGAGAACTATTGAGACTTAGAGAAGAAAAATGCATGGGATGCATATAAATTATCAGGCAATATAGAAGCCTATGTTAGATATAAGCTGAGGTTAGGCAAGTGTAGGCAGATTATGAGAAATCTTTGTTAGAGGATGCAAAGAAAAACAGTAAAGACTTCTTTACTTATCTAAACTCTAGAAGGAAGTCGATGAATCAGATTGGCCCATTTGATATCGATGGTTCGACTGTTGATGATCTTGCTCAGGTAGCCGACAAATTGAATGATTATTTTGCATCTACATTCACACATCAGGAATTATTTAGAGAAGTGGAGGCCAGAAACTTATCAAACTCTAATGAGGAGTTAAATGATTTTATAATAACTGAGAGCAAAGTGGAGGAGAAATTATAAACATAAGAAAGGCACTTGGGGTGGTGGAATCTATCCAGTTATATTAAAGGAGGCAGCAAAGGAAGTAAACAAACTCTTAGCCATGATTATGAGAGCATCCTTGGACTCAGGGGAGCTCCCCAAGGACTGGAGATGTACAAATGTATCCCCAATTCACAAAGGAGGATCAAACGGCGACACAAGTAATTACAGACCTGTTAGTTTAACTTCTGTTAAATTAACAGGGAAAATAATTGGGAAAATAATGGAGTCACAGGTTAAAGAAGCATTCCAGGATCATCTAGACATGACTGCAGTTATAGTTCAGACATGCATGGGTTTGTTAAGGGGAAGTCTTGTCTGACCAATTTGATTGGATACTATGATGTGGTCACAAAGGAACTGGATGCAAAAAATAATTTTCATTATCTTATATTTGAATTTCAGGAAAGCTTTTTTAATGGCTATTGGGATGTGCAGTTATATCCGGATGGCCTCAAAGCTGACCAATGTTGTGTGAAGCTATTTCTATATTTTTCCTCTAGGATTTCTAATTTGACTCATGGTAATATACAAAATTCTTTCACAGCTGGATAAACTTGTCATGGACTGGACCCAAGCCTATGGGCTATATAGTTGAGCACCTCTATGCTATGTTAACTTGGATGATAAACAAACAGATATTAATTTATTCTCAATTTCAAATATGGAAATAAGAGAATATCTAAATTATATATAATTCAGAGCATAAGCTCTTGCTTACAGCATATATGATTGAGATTGTTCAATATGATTGATCAATACAATATCAACAAAATTTATAGATGAAGAACAATGTACAGTTTTACAATACTCACTAGTATGAAGAACCTTATAACTTTTCCAGTATAAACTGTGTACTCTTCTACCAATTCAGCAAGATAATATAAACCAGCAGCTAAAAAAAATATTAGTCTTTAACCCAACCTTAATTTTCATTTTTCTATCCCCAGTACCCACTGATGAGTACTCAGGATATACAAAGAATTTTATACAAAATCATTGAAGTCTAAAGAAGTTACACACATAAAATTTAAAAACAACTCAATGTATTTAATGACACATTTCACATTTGTGGTGCTGATTTAAGCATTTAAAATTATGTGAATTTATTGGATAACTTCTGACATGAAAATAAATTTCAGGATTTCATGGACTCCTTGTAAGTAAGATATTGTATAGCATTTCATATTTATATAACATTATATCACTTTGAGTGGAACTTGAAGGTTACAGTGATGATGATACTCTGCTCTCTCTTTCAAATAATAAGAAATTGTATATAACAGTAACAACAATATAAAACTAAATACATGAAAATGCTATTACTACTATGATTTCAAAAAAACAATGCATTATAGATAAAAATTTTAATAAAGGTTCACTGAAATATATCATTAGGCACATCACTCCCTCTGCAAGAAAATACAATGAACTGCTAAATGCCAATTATGTCCGTGACTGCACATAAAAGATGCCAACAGACATCTATGGCAGTCACTTATAATACAGAGACAGCATGGAAAAACTGAAAAGCAATGTGATCTAACAAGGAACAAGGTGTACAAGGAACAGCATATAGCTATGAAAAGAAGCAGAACACAAAATGTGTGACAGAAAATAAGTGGTGGTTACTCAAGGATTTTTAGCACACCAACTACTTTTGGTCATAGAACATTAGTTCATATGGTTTGTTGTGTATTTTGTTTATACAAAAGTATATAATATCAGTGTAAATACACCATAGTTTACCTATAAGTTTAACTACATACATAGTGTAACAGCATCATTTGGATTTTATCTCATATTGTGGCACATACAACAAGATACCAGGTATTGCACTACTTCAAATAAATAACACTTCTCTAGTAGAGGAGACTACTGTTATTTATTCTCAGTGGGCACCACCACCCAGATGCGTTTCGGAGCTTGTTGGCTGTCTCATCAGTGGGTGGGCAGGTACCCTGGTAATGCTAACATGCCATCACGATTACGAAGTTAATTTCACAATATGAGAGATGTCAAATGGTGAAGACAATGATAATATTTTGAAGACTAAATGCTCAAGGCATAATACGTTATGGGTTGAAATTAACTATATAATATAAATAATTATAATATAACTTTGCAACTGTGATGGCATGTTAGCATTACCAGGGTACCTGCTCACCCACTGATGAGTGAGCCAACAAGCTCTGAAACGTGTCTGGGTTGTGGTGCCCACTGAGAATAAATAGCAGTAGTCTACTCTACTAGAGAAGTGTTATTTATTTGAATTAGTGCAATACCTGGTATCTCGTTGTGAAGGTAGCCACAATATGAGATAAAATCTAAACAATGCTGTTACACTATGTATGTAGTTAAACTTACGAGTAAACTATGGTGTATTTACACCAATATTATATAGTTATTTCAACCCATAACATATTAGCCCCTTGAGCAATTAGTCTTCAAAATATTATCATTATCTTCACCATTTGGCATCTCTCATATTGTGGAATTTGCAACCGTGATGGCATGTTAGCATTATCAGTGTACCTGCCCACCCACTGATGAGTGAGCCAACAAGCTCCAAAACACATCTGGGTGGTGGTGCCCACTGAAAATAAATAACAGTAGTCTCTTCTACTAGAGAAGCGTTATTTATTTGAAGTAGTGCAATACCTGGTATCTCGTTGTGAAGGTAGCCACAATATGAGATAAAATCTAAACGATGCCATTGCACTACATATGTAGTTAAACTTATGAGTAAACTATGGTGTATTTACACCGATATTATATAGTTAATTTCAACCCATAACGTATTATTCCTTGAGCATTTAGTCTTCAAAATATAAAAGTATGTATTCACAGGCTGCTCTCTACATGTTTCTAGGCTTAAAAAAAAAAACCTAGAAAAAATTATTGTGGAAGGGAGGGGGAAGGATTCTCTCCCTGTAAGATTGGCCAACTCTGGCCTTATCTGAAGAGCTCTTTTTATTTTAAGGAATTCTTTTAGCTTCCAACAGGATTTGAAATCTGACACTCCAAATGAATTACAAATGGAAAATCCACTATTTCAAAATTCTGAAAAATATCGATGCCAAAAAAGCTCTGGGTCCCAATTGTATTTTACTACTTGTTCTCAAAACTTGTGCTCCTGAGTTTATTACCATTCTCCATCACCCTTTTACACTTTCTTATTCCACTAGTGATTGGAAATTTGCTCATATCCAGCCACTTCTTAAAAAGGGTGACAAATCCCTCCTATCCAATTATCATCCAATTACACTTCTTCACTTTCTAAGTAACCGAGAAATCCATTAGCAGCCAACTCCTAAACTATTTAGAAACCTTCCATCTGATCAATGATTTGAGGTAGAGGCCATGAACCATGAAAAATATTAAACTACACATACAAATATATCAATAACTATTTTTTAAATACAATGATATATACTCATACTTGACTTTTGTAGTATACATTTGGTTGTTATAGGCATACCTGTATCAAACGTGGTATGGCCCACAAATGGTCTGCTGACCACAGGTTGGGAAACAATAATTTAAATGAGTTTGGAAATAATGGAAAGTGTCCACTGAACTATGCTTTTTGTCCATGTGAGACCCAGTGATGTAACTGCCCCAGTATGATGGTATTTACTATTAGTTAAATCA